>NC_051089.1:360975-618475 GCF_901709675.1 Syngnathus acus | reverse complement strand
CGTTGTTACGTAGCCACCCACGCTGGCCTTAGGAGCTTTAGTGCGAGCAAATAAAAGCGTCCATGTTGAGCGAGCGGGAAGCACAGACGGACGGGAAGGTTCCCCTTTGGATTTCGTTAGTGTCGCCAAACGTCGGGGTTTTGCGTTGGACTTTGGCGTTCGGGCCAACGTAAAGTCCAAGCCACAGAATTGAAGTTTGAGACGGCATTTGAGGTTCAAATTGGGCTTTGTGGCCCAAAGTAGGACTTGAAATCCCAGTCAATCGGGTTGTCAACACCCGACCGACTAAGACGCCGAGGATTCCCAAAAACGCAGCAAGACACGAGTGTCAGGCAGGGGCTGTTTGGGAGCATAAGTTATTGTTTTGTTTTGGATCTTCCCAGGAGAGGTGACAGACAGACAGCAGCGAAATGAATCAAAGCAGCGCCTTGTGGTGGCTTCCCGCCTCCAAAACGCCGCCGTCCTTCTCTCCTTCTTGTCTTTTTTGGAGAGGTTTTGTGTGTCGCATCTCATCACGGTTGTTGTACGCGCTTGAGCTCTTTATCTGACGCCCATGAAAGGACCATAAAGAGGAACAACAAGGTGCTACCTTGTCTTTATTTTTTCTCCTCGGCTGCCAAAATTAAACAAGCTTTAGCCGCATTCACGCAGACAGAAAAAGGACACTCGGCTCGGCTGCCGCTTGACGTGGACGCCCACTCGGCGCCGCTGACTGATGTGGAACGCCATCCAGCGTGTCCCCGACGCTTTTCCGCCCTGCCACTTAGCCCAAATCCCTCGAGGGGCGGCGTTATGCCGGCTGTCAGCAGCTAACAACGGCGTTCCTCCTCGCCTGCTCTTTCCCATCGCCACTGACGGCAGGCGTTGTGTAACGCCGGCTGTCTACGAAAGTCGTTTAGAGAATGAAAACCAACGCTAGGTGGCTAAATTCTCAGCGACTTCATCTGTAAGAATGAAAAGAGCGTCGACGTCGCTGTGACCATTTTGCCCGCTCGGATTCTTCCTAGCCGTCTTAGCGGTTGAACCCAGCGTCGGTCGGCCCCGACAGCATAAAAGTCCCATCCCTTTTGGACAGATGAGACCTTCTTCCGCGTCTGGCAGAAAAAGACTCTTCGGGCTCTCGAGCGCAAATAAAGATAGGCGGGCGTTGGTCGATCAATCATCTCTTCATTGGGAAAAAGAAAAGTCGCTAATCGTAGCAGCAATCGTAGATTTGTACCGTTTTACCTGGAATCGATAGCGATTTGCCTGGGAAAGAAGTGGCATGTTTTTTTTTCTAAAGCTGCCAGGACCCCATGGAGTATTAGTGATATACTAAATCTCCTGTCTGCTCGCTCCATCATATGATCTTGGAGAGGCTGCGTTTAGATGTTGACGCTTGCCGACAGCTGACTGATGGGCAGGGAGGCCGCGGGAAGAGACATCCATCGCAAAGCCGCGGATAACAAGCTCCGAGAATGACGGCAGGCGGGGCGCCGCAGGTAGCGAGCAGCCCATTGACAGCAGGCGGGTGTTTTGGTTTTTTCCGTCGGGGCTCAGCCTCGACGGCTCCGTCTTTTAGGGGCTTCCTTCCGCTACGATTGAAAAGTCACTTGCTTGGATCTGCTTAGGCGACGTCTAAAGCCAAAATGAAACATTTCAAAGACCGGTTCAATCCAATTTAAGACTTGCCATTCAAACAAAAAAAGAAGAATAAACAGAAAATAGTTTCGACCACACGTCATCTGAAGCGGAGATCGCTGCCATTTTAGTTGTCGGAACAAACTTGATTTCATTTTGTGAAATGGCTCCGTTAAAGACAAGTTAAAAAATCTTTTCCGGCTTTTCGCAAAGCTTCACATGAACACCGGCGATCCGTAGTGTTCAATTGTGACAAAACATGAAGTCATGACAGCGTTTCGCATTGTGCGCATACGGAGGGAGGCAAAGCGTTCAAATGCATCCAGACAAGGCGTCGTGCGGCGCCTTTAGCTTGGAAGAAATCAATTTGGAGAAAACATTGACCCCGGCGGAAGATTAGAGACGTAAACGGGGCGAAGAAGGATATGCATAATCCTCTTTTTCATTCCCATCTTTTTTTTCCCCTCCTTCCGCCCGCTTGTGTCTTTTGAATGCTAATTCCTTTCTGCGGCGGGCGGCACACCGGAGCGCACAATAGATAATCTGTATGCTAATAGCGCCGCTCCCGCTCAACTTAACACAGAAATGTGTCACAAAGTCGCTCGCAAGACACAACGGAGCGGCGGCGGCGAGCCGAGCCGAGCGTGGCGTCAACTTCCGGAGACTAATGGCCCAAATTATACGTGCTAATAATTCATGCGGAGTGGATGGCCTCTGCGAGCCCGAGGGACCCGCTTCGGCAGACGCCGCTGATATTTGAATGCAAAAAAAGTACAGGTGGGATTGAAGCGCCGGAAAATGAGAGATCTTTTTTTTAAAGGGTTAAAACCAGGCAATGTTTCAACAAATAACTTTGACTGACTTTTGATGCCTTGAAAGTCAAATGTCGACTCACGTTGATCTTTGGGATGGTCTAAATTGTGCTGCCATCTTGTACGAAGGCCAGATCAAGACATTTTTGGACCCCGAGCGCCAAACTATTCCAACGGCAAAGCGTGAGGATATTGTTGTTTTCACTCAACTTTATTTCTGCGTAAAATGTAAGATATGTGGAAAAGCCTAAAAAGGACAAGTTGGCAAGAAAAAGAGAGTGCATAGCACAAAAGAAGAGAGAATGCAATAGATCCCAATTAAACATGCGCTTTGATCATAGCGACCAATCAGAGAAGAGGCAAAGTAAAGACGTTGTTTTGATTGTAGTCTACATTTAGAAGTGCTGCGTGTGTGCCTTGCGCTTCCTCTGCAGCCTCTCGGCTTCACTAACTTCATCACATTCAAACGCCAAATGACTTAAAGGAGGAAGAGGGGGTAAGGAAAGTGCGTGCGGGAGGGAGGAAGGGGGTTGGGGAGCGAGCGGGTCGCAGCCACCATCTACAAAGCCCATTTTGTTAATTAGCCGCTGCCACATCAGCGTTTTTTTTTTTTTTTCCCCCCTCATAAAACCTTTTGGATACGCCTCATCGCAGGAAGATGTGCCGCTAAAGGCAAGCACCTTCCTTCCCAGTGGGAATTCTGCCCCCGTGTATGGCCGGAGTCAGTCGCGTGCTGCCTCACTTTCAAATGTTGATTGAAGCTGAGATCAAATCATTTGATATCAAAGTGTTAATCATAATATTAAAAAAAACATAAAATAAAAACAATTTAAATAAATATATATAATAATATATATACATAAAATATAAACCCTCTCGAGTGCAGTGCGGTGCATGCATGGAGTGCGCACGTACTTTAAGATACAGTCAAAGAAGATCAGTACATCTTTAAAACGACATCCAATTACATCTCTCTATGGTTATTATCACCCCCGGAAGTCAATGCTAATTGTCTATTCACCTGTCAAAAGTATTTGACATTGACTGCTAGCATTACCACTCGAAATAATTCCTCACGTCACAACAAACAAACAAAGGTACAGCGAGGTGCGCAGAAGTGCATTGTGGGAAACAGGTGGCGCCAAGCGCAGGCGCTAAACAACGTGACGGCGTGAGAGTTAATTAGCCGAAGAGCGCTAATTGCCAGCAATCATTTGTGTGATTACAGGCACGCTTAAACAGGCACACATACACACATTTTGTGAGTGTCAAGAGAGCGCTGGTGGGTGATTCACCAATGACAAACGATCCGTGATCAGACTCATCTCCATCTTAGAAAACAGTCCATGAAACCAAGAGACTCTTATGAACGTAATATGATCAAAAGTAGACTTGAGGCAGTACAATCGTCAAAATATTGTGGAAGGAATTCCTTTCGAACAGTGACTTCATTTCATCTCTTTGAGTATCAAAGTATGAATAATCAACAATTCTCTTGGCGTTCTTGTAATGAACATTTGATATCAACTCTAAACATCACGTGTGCTTCTTCACCATGAAGGCATTTCCCAACATATAGGATAGATACGTACATATAATTATGATGAATAAGAAAGAATAGGCATGATGTGTTGACACGCGTGCGCTCTTGCGTGTGTCATCTATAATTCATGCAAACATGTTTTGAAATGATGAAAACATGTTTTGAGGCCTCAAGTGGATGATGGGGGAGGAAAAGCGTTTCGATAATCATATTTCATATTTGTCCAGGATTTTCTCCTGGTGTTTGTATGGAAAATGTTTGTTGGCGCACAAAACAACTCATTCAACTATTTGACTGTTGTCGTGATACAAGTGAAATAACGGACAAATTACGACACTTTTGGAAATTCCGACATATCCCAAAAAAATATCACCGTTTATTTTGCTGTGCTGTAAATGCAAAATGGCTGTCTCATCCTGGTAGTATTTTAGCTCACGTGTCTCTCTGGTGCATTGCGACGACAATAGTGAGGCTCTCGCAAGTGGCATTCGCGCTAAAAACGGCTTGAGGGGGCAAAAATGGGCCATTTGTAAAAGAAACAAAAAAGGGGAAAAAATGACACATTTGGGAACAGAAAAGAAACATCCCAAAATGGATCTAGCGTCTTCAGGAAAGACATTTTGGCTATATTACTTTCAAATATTTTTCTCAATTGAAACAATTGTAATGATTTAAAAACTTCCAACAAGTCAAATACGCACCCCAGGAAAATAAGTCGCAAGCATGGTCAGAGAGCCAACCAAGCGGAAGTCCGCCGTTGATGGAGAGCGCCAGCGTCGCGGTCATTAGGGTGTTTTATGTAGCCCCAAGCTAGCGTGTCAGCTTCCCCATGCTAATGGGCCCTGGCCCCGGAAAAATGAGTGCGGCGCGGCGCGGTGCGATACGGCGCTCTCTCGGGGCTGGCAGAGATCACCTTGCTCGCGCTCTGGCTCCTTATTCTCATTAAACGCAAACACTCCTGTTGGCTTTTTTTTTTCTTTTCTTCTCAGGGCCAAGCTGTCACACGTGCGTCGACAAAACCACATCAGACTTTTAGCTCCAGGAGACCTTTTAAAGCATTCAAATCGACAAGCCTTTCGATGACACGCGTCACAATTTTTCTTTTTTTGCTGGCAGAATCAAAGAATGAAGAATAGGAAAGGTCATCACTTAGCAGATAGAAAGTCTTGCGAGAATTAACTCGGGGTGACGGGGTTGTTGGTTTGGATTTTTTTTTTTTTGTCAAGATGCATTTAAAAAAAGAATGTATTTTTTAGATTAAAAAAAAATGTGTTTTTAATTAAAAAATACATTTAAATTAGGTGTTGGCCCACTTGAGTGTTGTTCTAAAAATAGCTCACCGCTGGTAGGCATCTATGTTTTGGTGTGTGTTAGTTAATATGCTTAAAAAAAACTTTTTTCATCAACAAAACCTTTTAAAGTCCTAATCTGAAGAGGTGAATTTTTGGGCAACCAAAAACTCATCTTTTTAAAAAAAAAAAAAAAAAACCTGTTACATAAATGAAGTCTAAAGAAAATGTGATCATATTTGAAGTCCTTCCTTGGGATTATTCTCAATATAACAACACTGGTTTCAAAAGATTACCTGTACACAAAAAAACTAAACAAACAAGGAGCATTTTGTATAAACATTAGAAAAAGCCACATGCTGGTCCACATTTACACCGGACGAACTTGCGTTTGCGTGTGCTCATTAATCTCACTTAAAGGCGACGTGTTTGCTGCAACGTGTTTTTATTACTGCAAGCCAACAAAACAAGCAAACATCTGACACGTTATGAAGCTCCACCACCACCAGCGTGGCGGCGGCGGCGGCGGCGGTCCTCATAACGTCTCCCTCGGCAAACGCAATCAGCCTCACATAAACTAAAGGAGCAACTTCAAGTTTTTGGGCCGGAAAGGCAGCTTCCAAATAACATAACCCGATAAAGCAACCAACCAACCAAAACAAAAGAAGGCCAACACATTACACGCGAGTCGCGCTCAATTTCCGTGTCATATTTCCCCCCCTTTTTGCAATAAAAGCGTCCGTCGTCCTCCGCGCGTCTTCATGAAAGTGTCACTCCATATTATTTGTCTGCTATCTCAATTAGCGCGGGCTTTCATAAAGCAAGCGTCCGCGACAACAATCCGCCTGAATGATGAACTACCGCCGACTAGTATTTACAGCACTTCCTGTTAGCTGCCAAACATTCCATTATTTCCCGCCACTTTTGATAACTGCTGTTATTTTTTAATCCAGGCTGTATTTCTACTGCTAGTTAACGCTGACTCAGGATGGGTGTCAGTCTCGACTTGGATGTCAGTGCAGCTTTTGATACAGCGCTCCGGAATTAGCTACTGTGACGGCCATTTTTCTCCGCTAACTTCAGTTAGTATCAGATTTTTAAAAAAAAAAAGGTGCGAGAGTCAAACTTTCCCGTCTTCTGTGCTACTCTGAGTTGCAAATCGGGCGGAATGATGGCGTGGCCGCTCAGGAAGTAATGACCACCGGAAGGAGGGAAGGAGGGATGGTCGAGGTGGGAGACAAAAAGGAGGAGGAAGAGGAGGAGAGTTCAATCTCAGACACTTTTCTGCTCAGCATCTGCTTCTCCTCCGAGAGCAATTAGACTACTGTGAGTGTGTGCGTGTGTGTGTGTGAGAGAGAGGGAGAGAGAAGGAGAGCAGGTCTACCCTGTCCAATAATCGCTGCAGAAAGTCAAAAGATCTTGAGCAGAAACATGCACAATCAACATGGCCAATAACAGTTGTGATGCTAGCAGGATGCTATGCTAGTAAATGATTATTCAAGTCAAATTGCCTTTCATAGTTGTGGGTACTCTTTCAGGCCAATTTCTACTCAGATCAGAATATTTCACATGCCATTTAAAATGTATTGTACCTGGCATTTTTAGTACCTGGTAGTGTTTCTATTATCTGTTAACATGACAGTTTCTAGGACTCTGTACCTGTTTTTAGTTACATATACGACCTGGTACTATATTATCTTTAGCTACCTGATGGCGGTACATGTTAGTTATGTTTCTTATCAGCTACCTGTTGTTAATTCTACTAGCAGGTAGCAAGCACTGCATGCAGAACGCATGTATTATGTTACATAGTCTTGAGTGGTATTAGTGTTGTGTGTGAGGTCCCTCCCGTTCATACTACAAATACTACAAAGAGATTGATAGAGCGCCACCATTTTATTGGAGTGTCTGTCACATGGCCTGCAGCCTCAATGTCTCTAATGGAACCTTCATTTCCTTCATTTCCTCTGGATGCTGCCCCCGCAGGCTGCGTGTAACCCTCGCGCTGACCCGCCGGACGGACAACACGGCACATTTGTCTCACGTGCGCAAACACACACACACACACACACACGCATAAGAGCAGATACGTCTCCTGATACCTCTGAATGTCCCCGAAAGTGACCACAAAGCACAAAATGGCTTAGAGAATAACACTGCTTGGATTAGCTGTTAGCATTAGCTATTTCTCTTTCGTGACAACTCTACTTCAACTACTTCGACTACAACTTAGTCGTATTTTATCACTGTCCTGCAAAAAAACACATTTTACGTAAATAGGATGTCGGAAACGCCCCGTTCACACATGATCTACGTGTGTTTACATCAAATGTTAGCGTTAGCTGGCTTGCATGACCACATCATCGCACTTTTCCTCTTTTCAGTCAACCAAACAGCAAAACTCTCTTCGAGAAAAGAAGTAAATGTCTGTTTAGTACACAGCGGAGAACTATTTTTCTTTCTTTTTGTTTGCAGTCCACAGGGGGCGCTAATGGCGATAGCATCAAAGTGCTAGCTATCCGTTCACTGTCAACATGAGCGTACTTTTTAAGCACAAACGCGATTGTGACACAGCCGCTCCGTCAAAGCGTGCGCTATCTTGTCGCATCGTCAGCGTGGGCGCATTGCTCATATGCCACCTGGAGACAGATTACCTAAGCGTAGCTATCTAGCTGATAGCGACCGGCAACGTTTTGATATTTATGAAGAGCTCAGCGGGGAATTGCGTGCGCTCGGGACCCCCACCCCCATCTTTAATCTGAGCACAATTCATCTGCGGGAGGAATGTCGAGCATGCTAATGCTAACAAACACGTTGTAGAGCTATCGCAATGGAAACCGCTCCGATTCCCTCAATGCGCCATTTAGTTTGGACGGCTACTACGAGCGTTTTAGGTTTAAGACAGGCTTTGGGGCTTCAAATGTACTTTCAAGCTAGCGTTGGGGTTATAAAGTGATGTCTCAAAGCAGCCAGCTTTTCAAAACAGGTTTCAGCTTTCAAGCCCGAGTTTGGGGTTTCAAATGAAAGGTTCCAATTCAAGCCCGGGTTAACGTTTGAAGAGCTTTGAAATGTCCAAAGTGGCCAGCTTTGAGATGAATGTGACACAGGTGACATATGTGACAGTGTAGGACAAGACAAGAGCATGAGAGTACGGCCACACGATGTTCTACACAGTACGTGATATCTCATGGTGGAGCTCATCCATCACGCTCATCCGTCAGGCCTCCGAACAAAACAAGTTTATTTCGGTCTTAAGTCCCAAAGCTGAGGACGCGCTCGTTCGTCTGTCTTCAGCTTACACTCGCCATCACTCACAGCGGACACGCGTCTCCTAACACATCACGCGGTAGGAGGTGGCTTTGTCCTCGCGGCAAGAAGAAGACTGAAAGAGGAAGTCAAAGTCAAGTCACTAAGTTAGAGTCAGTGAATGAACATTTAAACGTTGCGCAGAATCAACCCAGTAGCTGTGTTTTAAAATTGTTTGCTGCAAGACCAGTTTGGCATCGCAAGAGTTTGTTGTTGTGAGTGCAGAGGATGGCGGGAGGAGGCCTTGCAGGGCTTAAGGCTGCTGTCAGGGAGCCAGCGGCGGCCATTTATCAGGTGATCTGCGCTACGACGGACGGGCCGCTATCAGCCACCTCGTATTGATCCCTCTTCTCCGTCTGCTGCCCTCCACTGGCACGCCGCTTTCGTGGAAGAAACAATGCATAGCAAGCAGAAACACACTCGGACCCCCCCCCCACCCCACCCCTGCCCCCACCAACATGGCCGCCGTCTCCGCCACTTGACAGGAAGTAAGGCCATGTTTACAAAGAGGAAGAAACAATCTGTCCGATTAGCCGTTTGATCAAAGTAAAGCGTTGAGTAAGGTTCGAAGAAGTTCAAGTTGAGCCTTTGGATCTTTCAAATGAGGTGAAACAGAATGACACACACACACACACACACGCTCACGCACACACACACACGCACACACGCCTCGTCATCAGTCAGTCATCCCAGTGGACTGCTTAGCGCGCGAGCTGGCGCGCAGATGGCGACGCTACGGCCAATCACGTGGCTTTATGAGGGAGAAAAGCTTTTTTGGACAAGCGAGCCATAACTCTCGTTACGTTTCCCATGTCGACAATTGCAAAAGCAAGTTCCTTCAGCTTTGGCTTTGGTTGTCTGTCACCTTGATCAAATCTCGACTCCAAGCCCGTAGCTAGTTTCGAGAGCTTTGGAGGCGACAGCGGCCGGGAGATAAGAGGCTAATTCTTCCTCCTTTTCCAGTCTTGGATCTGGGCTGGGCCCTGATCTTCAACATATCTCCCGAGACGCTTAGGAGCGCTGTGTCATGTTGGGGAAGAGCAGCTCATCCAGACTGAGGCTAAAGCCAGATAAGTTGTTGAAGGAGAGGAGAGGAGAGGATCAGCACTCCGCCAGCGTTCCTCGTGTCTGCTTTCATGCACGTCACCTTGTTGTAATGTCCCACTTGGACTGTTATGTTTGCAAACATTCTCACAAAAAAAAAATGGACTGCTTGACTTTTTTTTTTTCCCGTTCTCCAGTGGTGAGCTCGTATTTTGATTCATGATGTACATTTTCATCTATTTTGTGTTGGGCAACTTCAATCACGGCACATTCCACTTTGCCTTGGTCCTCTCAACGGCGGCGCCTCATTCCATCCACTTCCTCGCCACCATTTGCATATAGACAGTCTGCATGCCTACCTGTTGCCTCCATTGTAAGCGCACATAGGCGCACACAGTACAAAAAGGATGGCTGGTCATTTTCTTGTGTTTGTGACCTCCAGAAAAGTCCAAATGTGTGGAGATGATGCAGCGGCCAAACAAGAAATGTCCAAATATGCTCGCACAGGAAGTGGACAAGGTGAATGGGAATTGGCCACAAGACCTTCAAGGCTGACACAGGTGTGTGTGTGTGTCCTTTAAAATGGAATGACGTGAAAATGTGCAACACCAAGCACATTCCAAAACGGCGCAGTGTCCCTTTAAGTAAACGCTCGACCTGGGTCAGCTTCTTAAAAAACATCACGCCGCACACACACACACTCGGTCACAGGTGTAGAGCGGGGTGGGGTCACTGTTGAATCGAAGATATGATATGCCTGTGATAAAGGACCATTGCAGCATTGGCTGGAATGTTTTGAAAATAACCTTCAAGTGAGTGCAAATGACACTCAAGATAGTGTCCAGGTTAGAGGTTCGAGTCAAGGACAAGAAACTACTGCAAGCACGTACACACACACATGCATGCACAGTGTTTCCCCATTTTTTTCCCTATATTTCTGGGGTTAGCTTTTTCTCTGATACAAAAAGATCCTAAGATTGTGTCTGTAATCAAATGGCCTGTGAGCGTATCGCTGGACTCAGTGTGTGTGTGTGCGTCCACCTGACAATCCAGTGTCTGATTCTGGAGGCACTTTAGCATGATTAATATTAATGCCACTCCCTTTTATTCAAGACGTCTGCCTGCCACTCCGCCGACGAGCGGCAGCACTTTGCCGCTTGAAATGGCGTGTGCTTGATGCAAAGTGTGTGCGTCTGCGTGTGCGAGCGAGCGAGCGTGTCTCTTTAGCATAAACGTCAGAATCCTTCTCGTCCATCGGCAGTTGCAAACAGGACCTCCCTCACCTGGCGGAATCCAACGCCATGGAAATGTGATCATAATCAATGCCTTCTTTAAACAAAAAAAGGAAACTTGAGGCCTTTTCCAGGTTTAGCAGTTTGCAGCTAGGCTGGAGTTTTTCAAGGTAGGCATTGTTTGGATTTTACAGGCATACAGTTCAGGAAGGACTTACCTCCGTGTTTCTTCACTTTTGGAACTAAATCCTGCAGTTAGGTGAATTGAGATGTTCCACGCCATACAACTACGTTGCACTTTTTGTGTAGCCATCTCCCACACACACACATGCACACACAGGAAGCGGAGTGCCTTCAAGTCATCGCTTTGTCAGCAAAGATCTGAAAGTTATAAGCGGAAAACCTTGTGGAGTTCTCTGCACTTTCATGAAGCTCAATTAAAGCCCCCCCCGCCCCAAATTCTTTGAAAAAAACAAAATTGTCCGTTATCAACTCCGCTCGTTCGCCGACTTCGGTCCAGACAAAAGGCAGATGCATGGCGACTTTGTGGCGAAGGCCAAAATGTGACATGTTGACTGGCGAGGGGTGCTCAAGGGGGGCTTCATCATCTGATATCTTTTTAATTAACGCTATCCCACTCAGACACTTGAAGGAGGCAAATACAAAGATAGCGACACGGCCAGATACTTAGCTTTTGACAGCTCTAATTAATGAAAAAAAAGGGAGCGACGGAGGGAGGGAGGGAGGGAGGGAGGGAGGCGGGGGGAAGATGAGTCGCTGCTGGTGAAGGATTCATTAAGAGCGGTCGCCACGTCGCTACATCAAACATTCCTCTTTGGACTTCTCTTTATGCTTTTTTTTTCTTTTTTTGCTCAACCCTTGCTGCTTTTGTGTGCAGGGAAAAGCAGACAATGCAGTGGGAAAGAGAGGGAAGAGGAGGATAAAAGAGGAATTAAAGCACTGGATCTATGTGTGTGCGTGTGTGTGTGTGTGTTTGTGTGCACGCGGAAGCTGCCACTTCACAACAGGGGAGATGAATGACTTTTTACCTCTGGACACTGGGCCTTAATGAAACCCCCAGAGGCCAAACAATGGCATCACACACACACACGTGCACGCACACGTGCACGCGCACACACACACACACACACACACACACGCTGACAAAAGCAGGCGAGATACAGTATGTCGGTCCTGCTGCATTCATAGACACTCAGTAAAAGGCAAAACACTGGATGATGAATCAAGATGCAAGCAGACTTTATGAATGCATCCACCACGCCTGCAACACAAGCACACAAGGTTTAGGATTTCTGCTTCTTTGGGCTGTTTCATTTGATTTGATTTATCCCTGGGGTTTTCCGGGCTTGAGCTTTTCCTTTGCTTCTTGTCTTTTTTTTTTTTTCTTCTTTTTTTTTCTTGTGAAAGGCACAAGCGCCAACTTCCCCAAAGAGTAGACTTTGCACCCCCAAATAAATTCTTGATTTTGTCATGTGTGTGTGCGTGCGTGATGGATGAGTGTGGTACCACAAGCCTAATCCCCTCAATGAATGCAGCAAGGCATGTTGGGTCACGGCCGGTCCACTTGTGCCTGGTCGCTCTCCATCATTCCCAATTAAAGGCGTCGCCCGCCCGCCCGCCTGCTCTTATCTGGGCCGCCGCCGCCGCCGCCGCCTCGCACTTCTTATCTGCTCAGGTAAAATGGTCGCCGGACCGCGCACGCCGCATGCTGATGAATCTCTTCGTCCAAAGTCCCGAATTGTTTTGTTACTTTTGACGCACTACTCCTTCTGCACTTCCCAATTGCTCCACATTTCTCCACCGATTTTAAACCCTGCAGAAATATTTAGGAGATCTCCAGAAACAAATTTCTTTCACAATATGACACATTTTCTTTCTATTTCCTAGTTTACATGACAAAAAAAAAAAAAAGTTAATGCATGTTTGATCATTGAGATGATGATATTATTTGTATTAGTCGTGCATAAATGTTATTTCAACAGAATTGAATAGGGCACGTGTCTGTATGAACAAATGTAGTAGTCGTCACTTTCCTGTCATCACGCGGTCAGGGAAGGAAGGGACTTCCGTGTCATTTACGGCTAACAGCGCTCTCTATAGGCCACATATAGCAGTGCAGCATGCCAGTAGGAGCGCTCCATTCAACAGTGCACAATGTGGGGAGAGGAATACAGGAAAGAAGGAACGCAATTCAATGGAAGACGTGAGCTGAGCATCTGTTCTTTTTGCAGATGCTGCGGGGAGCACAAAGTAGGAGTGAGCCACTGTCAATAACAAAACAAGAGCAGTGACCACGATTGGGAAAAGATCACAAATTGACTCTTTGCTGACTCAGCACTGATTAAGAACGTCAATAGAAAAACATCTAAACACCTCCAATACGTTATTTCATTGGACAGGCATTTTGTTGCCTTATAAAATCAATTGAAATTTCAATGGGAATGAATGGGTGCTTTTTTTTTCCCGAATACCCCACGTCCCCCCTTTTTTTCACATTTTACTTGTAATAATAATTTCAATGTATTTGCATGAATGTGTGCCGCATGTTTCCATTTTATGTTTCATTTTCTTTCCTCATTTGGAAACATTCCCATGAAAATTAGTTCAAATATATGCAAATATTCTTTTTTTTCCATATAACTCTTCTTCCCATGCAGTTTTTTGAAACATTTGTCCGTGATTTGTTCCTTTTCCTAAATAACATCAGTTTAAATGTCTTGGCATGAAAGTCATCTTTGCAAATCCTCCACTTTCCACTCTTTGCTACAAAGTAAAAACAAACCATGAGTAAAAAAGTAGCTCTGTTCACGCAAATTAGATCTGAAAAAGAAGTCGACTACTTCAAACAACTCTAACTTTCTTTTGCTTTTTTTGTCACAAGTGTTGAAGTCTTAATTTCGAGTGTCCGCTTAATTTCCACGCCGGGACAAAGTAACACATTGGAATCCGCTTTCATGTCACAGATGACTCTTTGGGTGTTTTCAAAGATGGTGTCATAACTCTCCGTATTCATATGCCCGTGGAGCTTCTTCTTCTATACGAAATCACGCTCCACTTCTTATTACTGACTGACTTGGAGGAGTTGTTAGTGGACGTCTGCTTGAGGCCAATTAAAGGAGAACTCGGGCTGCCCTTTTGTACGTGTCCCACTGACAAATTAAACTTTACTATAACAGCAAAGAAGATGAAATGAAATCATTTTAATTTTAATTAGCACACCCAACGCCATTTATCACATACCTAGAGCTCCAAAAATAGGATTGGATTTCATCCTGGCCTCAGAGCTTTCCATCATATATTGTCTGCTTGTTGTCTTAACAAAACCTAATTGACCTCTGGTTTTAATCCTAATTATATCGATTAATATCTTCTGCGGTATGAATATATGTGTACAGTGTATGTACAGAATTTATGAAACATAGAATTGACGGCCATTGCAATTGCATTGAATAGATTGCAATGAAAAAAAAAATGACTGCCAGAAAGCAATTAGCAAGAAAATTAGGAGTATCCCCCCCATCCAAAAAACAAAAGTCAAAATATTGGGGGGAAAAACAAAAAAATCACAAACAATTGAATGCGTGGATACTGAAGCACAAATCTTCGGGTGTTCACCGTATACCACATGCCAGTAAAGCTAAATGCTAAAATGCTAATTGAATATTATCTGGATCTGGTTTGTTTTGGTCGCTATTTGGGTAGTTATGGCATGTCATTTATTTAAAAATGAAAAAAGGGTCAAATTGGCTTTTCTAATGGGCATCCCCCACAGCCGGCGTATCGCTGACGTGTTTGCGTAGGAAGAAGACGACAGGTCACAGCGGAATGGCCTTGGTAATTTGCCATGTTTCCCGCCCGCCCGCCCTGCCGCGGTGGCTCTCGTCTTATTGGAGCATTCATTTTGCTGTTGTCTCATAAAAAGTCTGGACGCCCCGTTGACCTAACGACCCCGCCCACCTGCGCACCTCCAAATATCAAATGCATATTTCACCACGCGTGCACACACACACATACACACACACACAGGCTGTTCTTATTGGGTGCACTAAATCATAAGCGCGACTGCTAAAGGTACTTTGGTTGTGTTTTTTCTAGCACCTAGGAGCTAATGGACTGTTTATGACTATGTTTAGCCCACATATGGATGTCATAAACAAGGCTAATAACGCTCGAGCTAACGTGTCATAAATCATCTCCGACGTAAACGCGTCTGACCGTCTTGACCGCGAGCGGCGGGATAAACTTCAAAATTCTGACATTTACAAGGAGCATTATGACAAAATAATGTTCAACATTAAAATATGCTGCCATTTGATTACAAGCGACAAGCATGCGGCAGCTCGCCAGTTAGCGGCTAGCATGAGAAGCTAACATGCAAAAAAGGAAGGAAGGAAGGAAGGATTTTACAATTGGAGTTTGTGGTTGTTCTAACTCGATTGCCGTTTGACAAGCGTGTGAGACACTTGTTTTATCAATAATAATGTATATGGTGAAAAGAAATTGGACTTGACAGGTAGTGAAAGTCAGTAACAGGAAGTGAGCTCTCTCATGTTGATTACCATTTTCAACGAAAAAGGTCCTTTTTTGCCAATGTTTTCCATTCATTTTTGATCATTTTGACTTTTTTAAACATTTCACCTTCCACTGGGGACCAATCACTGATCATAATAGGAGTGATGATGATGACACAAAATGCACCTGCTGGTCAGTCGCTGCTACTCTTAGCGGTCGGTGGCTGTGTGTGTGCACGCGCGCTGATTTGTAAGCCGATTTGTTCCTTTATTTCCCCTGGCTGTACACAGCCGGTCGGTCGGTCGGTCGGTCGGTCGGTCACCTGGCTTTCACGCACACGCTCATACTCCCGGAGGACAATCTGTTGCGAATCGCATTACAGCCATTTCCCATTCTGTAGGTGCACCCCAGCAGAAATCAAATATTTATCACGTTGTATTAACCGTTGGCCTCCACCAACAAAGTCTCACAGCAGCCGTCCTGACGTTGCCGCCACCCCGGCACGCTGAATTCATGATCCCATTAGGCCATCGTGAGCATAGGTACACGCACGCACGCACGCACTGCTGCTGCTGCTGCTGCTGCTGCTGTTTGCTTTTCCAATGTAAAAAGTGTGCGATCAAGATCAGACATGACATTTTGCCACGTCCAACTTCAAGTCCAGTATTTTTGTCTGAAATGAGCTATCCTGCTGCAGATTGTCTCTTTGGTTACTGTCCAAGCTGGCACACGTGACGTCATCACATGTTGTGTTTGGCCACCTTCTCCTCCCTCGTATGTACGCTTTGGCGCACTTGCGGCTTCCTCTGATCACCTTGACTGTAGCGGTCGGTCCAGTCTCGTGTGGAAAATCTTGTGGAAAAGCCGCACGACACGCTTCCACCGCTCGGCGGCCTGCTGCGCCATTGTCTCGTTGATCCTCGTCGTCGGCAACGCGCTCGTTTTACGCAGCGCCGGCTTCTCCTTCCCCTCCCAACACTTTCCAGTCCCTAAACTGCTTCAGATGAAATCGTCTGCACAAGATGGACTCTACCTGTTGCATTTTCATTCTGAGCCAACTCTCTTTTAACGATAAGCCTTGGCCCATTTCTGTCGCCGTGGTGAAATAATCGGAAGCCTGCCTTTCCACTTGCTACACAATATTGACCTTCCACCGAATGGTCATGTCAAGCAACTTTACCATCATAGTCCAAAAACTTCCTGCGTCCCTGCTTTCACTTTTAGGCTCAGCGCTTCCTGCCCATATGAACCCACTTTCCACCTCTCTCCTTCATCTTCAACCCCCAGTCACTGAATTTCAATCGTTGTTAGCTAACTGGCTAAAAAAAAAGAAAGTTGTCATATTGCTTCTAATGCCTCAAGTGAGCTCGATTCGAGGCAAAGCCCGGATTGGGAGTTGAATATTCCCGGAATTAATTCGGACCTTGTGATCTTTAGGTACTCAAACGTTCATCTTCTGTGTCAGCATCCAGCTAACATCCAAGCTAACACTGAGCCTGGATCGGGAATTGATCAATTCTGACCTTCTGATCTTTCGGTGCTCAAACGTTATCTTCTGTGTTAGCATCCAGATAGCATCCAAGCTAACACTGAGCCAATAAGGATGGCTTCATGTAAATATTTTGACTCGTTGACTTTGTAGATAACTTTGACTTTTACGAGGTGATATTTCCTGGCACGTGAGATGAACATTGCACTTAAAAGTCCACCATTTCATGATTTGCTCCGGCTCAATAAAAGCACCACTTTACGGCCACTGTAAATCACGCAAAAGAAAAGAAGGGAGAAAAAAGAAATATGCCGGCCGCTGTTAATCTCACACATAAAGCGACCACCTATAAAAACAACAACACACACACACCAAAAAAAAAAAGAAAAAGAAAGAAAAGAGGTCCTCTGCGGCGGGATACCTTAAGTAAATGTCATAAATGTGAGATTGTGTTGTTAATTTGATGCATTAGGCGTCTGACTTGTTATAAATAATTGTTTATTTCTGTAGTAAGACCTCCCGATATGTACTGGCCAAGCGTCCAATCAAATTGACGCTCATTAACGGCGCAGATAAATTAGTTTTACACTTTTGAGTCATTAAAAAGGAAGCAATTAAACGTACAAATAGCTGCTTGGACTGTTTATGCAGCGCCCTGGATTTACACGTGTCCCAATTCGTACCATCGACAAACTTGTTTGCCCATTTTTTATTTCTTTCTCTTTTGACGGGTTTGCTTTGTAGAATCATCATTTTGCTTTTCTACTGCTTTCTGGTGCCATCTAAAGGTCTGGAGGCTGAATTATTTCACGTCTTGTCAATTGTTTGAAAAATCCAGTTTGTTGGTTTATTTGGTGCCATTTCCACTCGTCCTTAAATAACTAGATATTTTGTGAAATCGCCACAAACTGTTACCGAATGCAAAATTTGGGGGGGAATGACTGGTGAAAAAAAAAAAATCTGACAAAGCCACACCAGGAAAGACACAGGAAGTCAGCCATTTTGGTTGGAAGCTACCAACTGAGGTTCAAGTTGGCCATTTTGGCCAGGGGGGTCCTTCATACACAGTCGTCCAATCGCAACCAAATTGGAGGCACGCACAACAAACTAAACAGATGGCCGATACCAAATTGACAACGTTGTCAGGCTTCATCACAAGGTGCGGGCGAAGCTTGGCAGCAACATTTGAGAAAAAGACGGCAAAGACGTGAGGTCTTCCTCTCGTCTCGTCAAGCCAAAGAAGAAAATTGCGAACATTCCGTGTCCTTGCTGCTGTTTTGTTCTCAAGGCGGCTGCAGCCAGATTGGCCGGAAAAAGAGAAATCACCCGGGAGTGGGCGGGAAATCAGATCAACGGCAACAATAAAGCAGCCACTGGGAGGGAAATGACCCAAGTGCCTGCCGCGTGCTGGTGTGCCACTGTTTCTTTGCTGGCTCCTGTGCCGAGATGGAGGTCATACATCCAGCCTTATTGCCTGCAAAAAGGAACAATATGACAGAAAAATGGAGTTGTCGTTGCGTGTGTGTGTGTGTGTGTGTGTGTGTGTGTGAGGGCACACGCACGCATGCACGCACACTTCACTCCATCATTCCAAAGCACAGTGAGAAATGAAGCGAGTGTCTCTTTATTCAAGATTTTTGTCACATGAATAAAATGCAAGTGATCGACCTTTTCTGGGTCCCTTTTCATGGTTAACATTAAAATAAAATAGTTTCACACATACACCAGTCGTACCGCAGCAATAGAATTCATGAAATAAATACAATTAATTAATGAACAGAATCGTATAATGTATTATGATCATCACACCTTTTATAAAAATCTCTATCACAAAACGTAATTTACTCAATTAAAAATGAATCCTCCTCAAAATGAAGTCATTTCATGCATTCAATTATTTACCATGGCTAAAATTCAATATATTTCCATTCTTTTTTTAAGAAAAAAATGAAATCTTAATAGAACTTGAGACTTCTAATTATGATATTTACCTTTACTAATGCACACTGCTGGCTGTCTAGCAGCATCCAGTTTCATGTAGCGAGGACACCACACACACACTAACATTTTTAATATTATATATATAGAAATTGTACAAACCTCTTTTTTACTTTTGGAACCGGAAATGACTATATTCATGAATACTTTGGTAGAGCAAATATAAATGCATGCACTAAAAATCCAAAGTGTAAAATAGATGGATAAGAAACGCGATTTGTTCTTAAAATCGAATCCTGAGCTCATGAATGAGGTCAATGAACGAATACAAACTAAAAGGTAAGCGAGCGCTTCCGGGAGGGAGGGAGGGAGGGAGGAAGGCTGCTGTATTGTTTGGTGTGTAGCGCCACCCTGTGGACTTTAGGCAACACTGCAGCTTGCCTCATTGTGTTGATTGCACTCCGCCGCTGACAACACCGGCAAAATGGCTTGAATTTTTTATTCGAAGCCCATCCTACGTTTTTCAAGGTTTCAAAGTAGGCTTTAAAGCTAGGATTAGGGTTTCAAAGTAGGGTTTAAAGCTAGGATTAGGGTTTCAAAGTAGGGTTTAAAGCTAGGGTTAGGCTTTCAAAGTAGGGTTTAAAGCTCGGGTTAGGCTTTCAAAGTGGGCTTTAAAGCTAGGGTTAGGCTTTCAAACAACTACTCTGCCAGGTAAATGGACGGAAAGAGTTAGTTGAGCTGGAGTTCAGTGTGGCCATCTTGCTCGGAGGCCTCTCATCTGTGCCATGAAGCTGCCGACGCGCCGCGCGTCCAGCTCGTTGCTCCACGAGCCCCCGTCCTTAAAATGGGAGCCCACAATCAGGCCGCTGGCGCCCAGGTAGCGAGTCATATTGTCCCGAGTCACACCGGAACCCACCAGAACCGGGAGACTCAGGGCCCGCGTGACCTCTGAGGAGAATTACAAGCGCACATGAGCGAGTGAGACTCCATTTGCGTGAAAAAAGGATGCGCCGGGAACGCACCCGCCAGTTCTTTGGGGTCCGCCTGGGCTCCCGTGGACGTTCCGGTCAGAACGAGTCCGTCCGACAGGAAGAACTGGGCGGCCCGAGCCGTCTCCACCAGGCTCACGTCCGAGGTCAGAGCGTGAGAGCTGCGCTCGCACAAACACACACTCAGCATTCTCTTGCCATCTATTCAATGGATCAATGTGTATCATAATTACGTATTCATTTCTTCCTTGTATTGAAACATTTGAAAAGATGTATTTTGTCCAATTATTTTGATTTGATTGCTGTATATATTCATGTAGATTTTGAATGAAATGATTGTTGTATTATATTGATATTTCATTCATATTTCATTTTTGATAGGATTCTTTTTTCCCCTTCATAATGCTTTGAGCAAAGTGGCTTTGAATATCTGGACGTCCTATCGGCCATCCGTCACTGCATTCACACATACTAAGGTCAGCAAATAACCTGTGTTTCTTCTTGATGTCAGTGAAGACGAGGATGTCCTGGGCTCCGACGCTCTTGCGGTACCTCAGAAGTTCTCCGGCACAAGCGTGGACCAGACCCTCATCAGCCACGTGGGAAAACACGAAGCCCTCCGCCCGGATGAAGTGAGCGCCTGACAACACGCTGGTTACAGCTAGCTGGAAAGTGAGCGGCTACGTCTGACCTGAATTTCTCCCAAAATGTCCAGGAATTGCGCCGCGACCCAGATCACCTGATGCGAGAGCGACGGCGAGTGCCTGCCGGTTGGCAGCGGATAGAATCTGGACGCCGACGGGGATGGACGGACAGACGCTCCTCACCGCCGCGCACACCGATGTCATACACGCGCTCACCTCAGGGCCAGGGGAAAGCGAGTACGGGACGTCGTGCATGTTCTCCACTATCACGCCGTCCTACACGGGCAAACAAAGGCATGGAGTTTTAGAACACAAGTGTTCCAAGTATTGACCCTTGGGGTACTCCGCATGTGACCCGTTGTCGTCAAGGTCAACGGGCAGATGATGTGCTGCTGCTTACCAAGCCTGCGTCACGGTATATGGCGGCCTCCCGACAGGCCTCTTCAATGATTTGGGACATTTTCATGCATCCAAGTGGAGAGCCTGTCAAATTTCAATTTGTGTTCCCATTGGAAATAATGGAAACCAAACCGTTCTATTCCAGGGTTGCCAAGTCAAAATAGTTCTAGCAATGTAAGATAATCGATTTGTGTTACCCGGTAAAGCTTTAACGTGGATCATTCCGATAATGACACATTTCAGGTGTCCAAAGAGGTCCAACCACTTCATGTTTGGGCTCTGTGCAGCAGCCAGGGAGCAAAGAACCTTTTTATTTTCGAAAGCCACTTGTCACGTGGGGGTCCAAAAGTTCACTGACGAGCTATTGACATCCAACCAGCAGAGACATTTGAGGAGTTTTGCTCAGCAGTGACTTCATGTACTTAAAACAAGTCGTTTATTGGGGAACTGTGTGTGCTCTGTCACTTTTGCTAAAAGTCGAAAAAAAGGTTCACATTTTGAAAGCAGGTGGCGCGAGGGGGAATTGTTGGGAAACAAATCGCTAAATCCAGCAACAAAAGCGCTAAATTGGCATGCCTGCCAGGAAAAACGGGGGATACACTCTGTGACTGGCAACCTGCAGCTGAAATGGGCGCCATGGTGGAAAAAGACGCGCGCTGGCTGCCGTCAACAAACTTGGCACTTCTGCTCTGAAAGAACCATCGCGGCCGGCGTGACAGCGAGCCACAATCATCCCCGAAAGACGTCGATCCTCTCCGCTGCTTTTGTACGCCACAATAAGGTCGTTTTCGTCTTAAATGCCGCCAAAAGTGTACCGACTCGGGGCTTTGTTTACATCTGAGAGACTAGCCACGCGGTGCCGGCCACTTCCGCCTCGCAAGCCCCGCCCACGCAGCTGTCACCCGGCCGTCACGTCACGCCTCCCCGCTATTATCAGCCCAGATTCGCAGCAAACTCCACTTTGGAAAGCACTCGCAGCGCTTTTCCAAGACTCTCTCGACCCCAAGTGTACTTTGCCGGCGTTTAAGCGACGCGGCGCCGTGTTCCGAGACGGAAGTCATCGTCGGGAGGAGGAGAAGAGCAAGTTTGAGCGCCAAGTTGAATCGCCTCCTCCCCGCTTGACGCGACCGTGGCGCGCAAGCCTGCAGCCCGCTCATTGCGACCCGCCTGCCGCCGGCCTGCTGCCGCCAAGCTCACGCCGAGCTCCTCCGAGACGACGAAAACCATCCATCCGTTCCTTCATCGATGCACTGATCGATTCGATTCAGTTCACGATCGACATTGATTGTGACCGCGAGTGAACTTCAAGAGCAGCGTCTTGAGGTGAATACAGCGAGATAATCCGCTCAATGGCCCATTTGACCCATTTCGGGGACAAATGGAGATTGCAGGAGGACGTTCGTGTCATTCATCGGATTATTCGACATCTTTTTGAGTTGGGTGTGGTGTTATTTGAGCAACATAGTCCGCGACGCAGCTGCGTCGGCCATGATGATGACTCGAGCCAGATGTCCAAAGTTTGTGAAAGGAAATGAAGACGTGAACAGGACAAATCCATCAATGCATCAATTTGATGCATAGTCTGAAGTGTTTTGTGACTTGATGCGGACAGGTGTGTTTTCCGGCCACTTTTGGCGACTGTAAACGGCAGCCGTGTTCTCGTTTGCCCGCCCGCCAGGATGCGCTGGGCTTTGTCAGCTGAGCGTGGGGGTTGGGAGCGTGCTCTTGGGCTCTCTTCAAACTCCTCGAAACTAACTTTGGAACTCTCCTTCCTCGCAGGTTGACTCCCCAGAAGATAGCCGGCCTTGGGACTAGAATGCTGGGTAGTGGGTGAGTGCTCCTTTGTCCTGGTTTTGCACTTCTAGTCCGCGCCAAAGTTTTAGCCTCCTCGGCTAGTTAGCTCGTGGCTAAAGCACCTTGTTCTCGTTTGGTGGAGCTCGCCAGCGCGTCCAATTCACACTTGACTGACAACTTTGTGCTCTCCCGTGTCCCTTTGACTTGTTCCCCAGGGAAGAAAGTGAACAAGAAGCCGAGTGTGTTGCTAGCGAGGCGGCCAACGTGGGGACGTTGAGGCCGAGGAAGAGGAAAGCAGATGTTGCCATTGTGAGTGGAGCCCCCTTTCTTTCTTTCTTTCTTTCTTTCTTTCTTTCTTTCTTTCTTTCTTTCTTTCTTTCTTTCTTTCTTTCTTTCACTCTCCCTTTCTTTCTTTCGCTTTCTCTGCAAAAGAAACCCTTCATATATGGAATGTCTAACTAACATGGCCATACTTGACTTCAGCATTTACAAGACGTGGATGAGGACACAGCAGATATGACCAAGAAGAAGCTAAGAGACTCTGAGGTAAAACTTCAAGAACTCAATAAATTGATGATCGTAAATTTTGTTGACAATTTTTGCCCAGCATTAGAACTGTATGAAATACATGGTAGCAGAATGTTAGCCTGTCATTTTTAAACATTTTAGAGGACGGCAAATAAATTCAACTAAAATCAACAGTCCGGTTGCTTCCATTACATTTTTGCCGATCATCAAAACCTCAATGACTGATCATCTACACACGTGAAGAAAGAAAATACCATTAAGAGTATTTAATATGACCAGGTAACGTAATGTGCACGCCGATTTAACCTTCCGACGTCTTGCCTAGACGCAAAATGGCGTCTGCACCAAATGGTGCCGAGGTAATATCCTAGCCGGGATGACGGCTTGCATCAAAGGAGTGTGAAGTTTCACACTCGCTTTTCCAGCCGTTTAGTTTATGTTTGACTGGTAGGTTTTAATGAAATGAAAGGTTTTCACGCGGGTCGGAGAATCTCCGCGAGACGCCTTTCCGGCTATTCGACATCATTCGGGCCGTCTCGATGACGTGGTCTGAGATCATGTGACTTTTCAAATGATCGGTATGGCAAAAGATTGAAATTTTAAAATGACAAATAATCCTGCCTGAGTACCAAAATGAGTGCAATCTTTGAAAGTCACATTTTCCCGTGTTGTGTCCACGAAGGCTGCGTGGAGGTCGGAGGAGGACGCCGCCTACGCGAGCCCTCGGTGCTGGAGGTCCACGCTGGCGCGCGAGGACCAACACCAGCAGCAGATCACGTTGATCAACGTCGGCTTCCCGCACTACAACTTGACGAACGTCTGCGCTACGCCCGTCCATTGTGCGCCCCTGCCTGCGCTCTGGTCAGTATGCAAGATGGATGGATGGATGGATGGATGGATGGATGGATGGATGGATGGAGTACCTCTATGACTGCGAGTGGTCCTGACGTGTATGTTGTCCCACACTTTTGCATTAGCTGGGCGAGTAAGGACGTCGTGTGGAACAACATGCTGGCCAAAGATAAGACGTACACGCGCAACGTCAACATGATGGCCAAACATCCTCACCTTCAGCCCAAGATGAGAGCCGTTCTTCTCGACTGGCTCATGGAGGTGACGCTTTTTTTAGGTTTTCACTTGCGTACTGCTAAGAAATAGGAAACTATCACATAACAGCCCTTGGGAGAACTAAAAGAGTGTGAGCACGCCATCCTTAAGTTAATTGTCGTTGACTCTAAAATTTGTGACACCAACCCCAAAAGTACATTTTGGCTAGCTTGTTGCTAACATGTATCGTGAAACGCGGTTGTCTCGCTAACGGAAATTAGCATAAACTGCGCTTTGGTTCATTGCGCTCAAGCACCTTTTGGGCTGTTCAGGTGAGCGAGGTGTACAAGCTCCACCGCGAGACGTACCACCTGGCTCAGGACTACTTTGACCGTTTCATGGCCACGCAGAGCAACGTCTTCAAGTCCACGCTGCAGCTCATCGGCATCAGCTGCCTCTTCATCGCAGCCAAAGTCGAGGTACGCACCGCTTCATCTTCCGTGCTTACAATATTCTCGCTTGGCGCCAGCGCAGCCGCGCTCATTTTTCATCGCTCGCTCCTATCGCGGCCAAACTTGTGTTGAGATGGCTCAGTCAACCCATTCCTTTGCTTTGGCAGGAGATGTACCCTCCCAAAGTGCACCTGTTTGCCTACGTGACGGACGAAGCTTGCACCGAGGATGATATCCTCAGCATGGAGATCATCATCATGAAGGTGAGGGAGGGAGGGAGGGAGGCCGCCGTGGGCAAGGCGGGGCGGGGCAGCCATCTTGCCACGGATCCGCCAATGTTGACGTGTTTTTGGTCATCATCATCATCAGGAGCTAAAATGGAGTCTGAGCCCGCAGACGCCCGTGTCCTGGCTCAACGTCTACATGCAAGTGGCCTACCTCAAAGAATCTGACCAGCTGCTCATCCCCAAATACCCTCAAGCCACCTTTGTTCAAATAGCCGAGGTTAGTCCAATAGATTGTTACGTGGTTCCCCTTTTTTTTCCTTCTTTGCTGAAGCCTGAACGTTGTTGAAGGAACTGGAAGGTTCTGTAAGTGTTAGCCTTAGCTAGCCAAAGTTGAAAAAGTCTTTTTCTGCCCATGTCCAAGTATCAAATTTGGATGCATGATTTTTTTGTTGTATGTATGTTTTTTTCGTGTGCAGCTTCTTGATGTGTGCATGCTCGACATGCGCTGCCTGGAGTTCTCCAACGGCATCCTGGCCGCCTCCGCCCTCTTCCACTTTTCGTCTCTGGAGCTGGTGGAGAACGTATCTGGTACGTTGAAGAAGCCTCACTTTCATTCCCTGCCCTCGCTCGCTAGCTTGCTAACCGCTGCCATTTTGTCTGTGTAGCATTAAAGAGGGCGGAGCTGGAGGAGTGCGTACGGTGGATGGTGCCGTTCGCCATGGCGCTGCGGGAATCCGGCGGCTCGCCCATGAAAACTTTTGCCGCCGTGGCTGCGGAGGACATGCACAATATACAGACGTACGCACCCTACCTGACGTGGTTGGTAAGTCCCTCTCCACTTGCGGAAAACGGTGTGAACGGAACAATAATAGCCATGCATCTATAGTCGATTATTATGAAATGATAATCAGCACTTCATTATGGGCCATTAAGAAGGGCACATACGGAAGCAGTTGCTTTTCAAATAAGTACTGATGTATTATATTCATGTTTTTTAATTTTGCATATATGAGCAGTGAGCAATGAAAAGCATAAAAACACCGCATGCTATGCATACTTTGTGTACACATGTGAAAACACTCAGTCAGCATGGTTGAAACATACACTGTAGAAAAGACAGTGAACAGCAGCAATAGTGACCATTGCAGCATTGTCCATGTCTAATCTTATGGAATAAAAATGTTACAATCAAATACTACATTAAAAATCCATCAATGAAAATAGCAGCAAAATAATCTAATAAAAATAGTATGAAGCTTTAAAAAATTAGACTAGTTCTTCCGATGTTTCATTATATGCATGAGTAAAATGTTTTTTATTCTATAATTTATTATTAGTCTTATTTATTTCGTATTATTTTTAGAATTTATTATATAATTTTTATTCTATCATTTATTAATTATCTATAATTCATTCTAAACTTCTAAAATCACAAGCTCCTCTGATGTTTCCATCTATGTTTGAGTGAAATGTTTGTTTTATTCTCAAAACTCCAAAACGTATTCCAAATGCATTTTTTTTCCAATGAGTCTCAAACCTTGATGAACTTAATGCCACTGGAACGTGTAAACTCTTTCTCTTACCGCTAGAGGGAGCTCACGTACCACTGGCTCATTTGTGTGTGTGCATGCATCTTATCCAAAGTTGTATTTAAAACATAAAACCGCAATACAATCGAATAAAAAAAATAATAAAACGGCATTAGGACGATGCGCAAGACTTGGTTTCCGCCCCACGTGCGAGTGGTGCCTCCGTTGACGCGCCCCGTGTCCTGTTGCGGCTCAGGAAAAGGCGTCGTCCTACCAGGACGCCGACATGGAGCGTCACCGCGGCGGCTGCCACGTACCGTCCGGCGTCCTCACGCCGCCACTCAGCAGCGAGAAGACGGACCAGAATCCCAACGCGTCTGCCGCCACACTGCAAGTGCCACCCAGGATGCGCGAGGCCCAGTGCACGCTGGCCCCGTAGAGTCAGCGTTTTTTTTTTTTTTTAAGGAAGGTTTTTGCGACGGGCCGCCAATTTGTCAGGGGGTGGATTTTTTGTGGGTTTTTCATCTTCAAGTGCCAGTCACAGGACGTCTTTTATTGAACTCAAGTGTCTTAATGGAGAAGAAAAAGGCGAGGGGGCGCCCACGGACTGATCCTGGAGTCAGGAGACTCCGTGCTGCTACACAGCCGGGCTTTGCATTATGCGTGTGTGTGTGTGAGTGAGTGTGTGTGTATGTAGGTATGCATGTGTGATGCTGATTTTATGAGACTGAGCATTCACTTGGCTAGCAAAAGGGCCAAGCCGGTTGAGCTTCAGAAGCGCAACCAGGCTACTCTCAAAAAGTTGGATGTTGGGCTGGGCTTTGGGGTGTTTGGGTCAACAAGAGACTGGAAGTGCGACAGCGTGGCGGTTTGTTGGGAAACGTCAATATCGACAACCTTAGTGTTAGTGACTCGAGTATTTAACGTGAACTTTTAGCTTCCCCACCCTCAATCTAACCACCACCCAAAAATGTTGGTGTGACTTTTACTTTTTTTTGTTAAATGAAGTGCTGCTATGTATTTTTCATTAAAGATGTTTCTCAGCATGATTGTCTGGTGTCACATTTTGGGAAAGACTCCCAAATATGGCCTAATGCCACAAAGTCTTTCTAGATTCTGATCAAAACATAGGACTCAAGTATGTACAATGCCGTTCAAAAGGTTGGGGTCACTTAGAAATTATTTTTGAAATAAAATCGCAAACTTTTGGGCGGTAGTGTATGTATAAGTGAAAATACGACTCTTAGGCCAGCTTTTCATCTGTATGTGACTTTATTCTCGCAAGATTACATTTTACAGTTTGAGTCTAATGTTCACAACTTCAATCTCAAATATGACTTTTGATTAAAAGAAGCCTTCAATACAAAAATGTCCTCCTATATTGGGGCGAACCCTTGGTGGTTGTCTGCCGAGGATCAACTCTGTCTCCCTCTTGTGGCCCTTCAATGCATTGCAGACAGCAAAGACGACATTTTAAAATGTCAATTATGAGCTGTAGAATAAAAAAAAATAGAATACAATTTTTACATATATTTTTGATTAAAATTTAAATAAATTCAATTAAAATATATATTTTATTTATTTACCTTTGTGTCGTCTTGACAAAATATGAAGTTCTCACCCCCAAATGTTCTTCCTTCTCTACATTTGCATTTTTGTGGCTTGTTTTGGATGATGCGGCGTGATAGGAAGCTGCTGACAGTGCCTTTCCACCAAGTCTTTCTTATTCTTTGCCGCTCGTCTTTATGAGGATGCAATTGTGTTTCTCTTTTTGTGCGCCGCTTTGCATGCACTTTGCGTGCCTTGTGCTTAAAGGTGGTAACAAAAGGTGCAGCGTGTGTTTTGACAGCCAAAGATTTGCCTTGCTTAGCTCCGGCAGAAATGAGCAGATTGGATCTTTTGGCATTGTGATGCATTTCTGAAATTCTTATTTATCATTTAGCCAGCAGTTGGCAGACAGACAAACAGACAGACAGACAGACGTGGAAAGGAAGCGAGGGGGCCATCCAGCGTGTTTGTGGAGATAAAAGAGCGTCTGGTGTAATCCTTATTGACACGGCGGAGAGCGCTTAAGTCACGCTGCCGGGCCGGGTCGGGCCGCCTTGGCCTCGAGGTGCTGACGGCCCATTTGCTGACAAGATTGCTCGGCGGCGGGCGGCTTGCGGACGCGTGTTGGACCCTCATCTCACTGCACGGCGTGGCTTTGCCAATGGTAGTCACTGGCCAGGGTTCCTAAAAACAAAAGGTTCTGCCTTTCCTCTCATGGACATGTATTGTTCTTGTGACGGAAGCCGTACGTAGCGCCATCGAAAGCAAATAACACACACGCCTTCCCATTGAATGTCATCAATCAGTGGCGATTGATGCACCCCCCCCCCCCCCCTCCCCAGTCACCCCTGCCTGCCTCTTATTGTTTTGATGTGCTTTCCTCATTCAGCCTGTTGCCATGGCGCTGGGATGGCAATTGAGCGACGTGCTTAATGATGTCTTGGATCATCGCCTGCCTGTCAGATAATCCGCATCCTTCTCAACACACACACACACACACGCACATCTATTTGTAAGGATGGCCAAGCGCTGTGCCCCCAATCAATAATATTCTACATTGCATGACATGGCATCAACACTTGAATGCATCCCGTCTGCCGTTTAAGCATCGTCGTGATAAATGTGAGCGAGGCATGCTAACAATGCTAAAGACCTAAGCCTCGCCGCTTTAGTTTGTCTGTCTATTCCGCCATGGCGTCTGTTGACATGTGACTTGAGGGGGATGATGCCCCTCCTCCTCGTCCTCCTCCTTCCCTTTTATGTAAATATGGATCCGGCCGTCGTCAGGGCTGCTTATTGATCAGCCTTCCTGGAAAGCACACTGTAATGTTGGCTATTTTAAAGGTGTGATTTGAGACTCGTTCATCAACATCCTTGAACCTGCTAGCGATAATTTACTGCTAAAATTTGAACGTGAGGTGGAAACGTGAGTTCTTAAAATAGAAGAAGAATGCAACATATGAACGGAACAGCTTGTTGTGTGAAATGTAGGTTAGGAGTACTCGCTTGCTTGGATGTTCAGCAGTTCGTCACGTTGGGGCCGGTCTTGTTCGTCTTCCTCAGAGTGGCAAGTGTCAGGGAATATTTACAAGCGATGCCTTGAATACACACGCTATTAATAATTCAATCCACTTTATTCCCCGCTCATGATTATGCCCGATGAATATTTGATATTCTCACAAAGACAAAAGGATCAAGTTCAACTTTGACAAAGTCTCTCATCAAGTCTACGTGCGTGTTGTGTGTGCGCGCGCACGTGTCTTCAAGCCTTCACAATCGATTAGGGGTGGGACAAATTGTTGATATTGACCCAAACGGCATTTCCGGCGCTATCAGTTCGGGGTGGACTAAAGTATGGACATTTCATATGGATTAGGAGTGGTACTGTTAAACTACGGCTATCGATTAGGGTGGGACCAAATGCAGACGTGTTGTTGGTATGGATTAGGGGTTGGACAAAATATGGATTATAGCACCTAGGCTATGGCTATCCTTGATGGTTATATGGTATCATCATGATGGACTTGGGATGGAACATGGCAATGAGATCAACCATGTTCTATAGGTGATCTCGCCTCTTTTTCATTCTTTGCTTGGGTCTGATTGATTCCTTCCTTCCTTTCTTGTATTCCTTTCCTCCCTCCCTCCCTCCCTCCCTCCCTCCCTCCCTCCCTCCCTCCCTCCCTCCCATGTTGCGCCGCCCAGGGCCTCACTTATCCACTTGATTTGAGCTGCCCTCTAATGGGGACGTTTAGAGGGGGCTGATACGCGAGGTGGCTCATTGTCAACGCTCTGATGAAGGCGCAATGGACAAGCTCTATTATTAGACAACACTCAGGCCCGCCGAACAAACGCACGCTTTGGAAAAGCGCCTTTTCTCCTTCCTTCGTTTATCCGTCCGTCCGTCCATCCATCCACTAAGCACCGCTACCGCTTGCCTGAATGCTTGCCAGAGCATTTCCATGCATCCCAAAATATTGCATTTTGCCAACGACGAGAGTTAGGGACAAAAATAACCAATGTGCACTTTACAGCATCAAAAATGCAACCAATTGGGCTGAAAAAAATACCCCCATGGCCACAATGACTATATTCATGCTAGTACAATTAGCAGTACTGTCTTATCAGCAGCAGGAGGTGCTATTAGCTCACATTGAGGCCTTTTGCTACATGCTGGGGAAGAGAAACCAAAGCAGAGAATGGCAAAAGGAGCCAGCCCAGACAAATAAACAAACAATGAAAGATCCAAAATATTTGCAAAAGTTGCCCTTTTTTCGAATGTAATACATTTTCAGCTTCACATTTGGCAGGAAATAGTCTTCGAGAAGTTTTTGGAATCCACGGTCTTGACTCTTTCGCTGGCCCGGTCGGTGTTGAGCGCTTAGCCCGACGGCCTCGCGGCTCTCGCCGAGGTCGGGGTTCCGATCCGGGTTCCGTCGTTCAGCCCGTACCCGGAAAGTCTTTGGTGATCATGTAGGCGTGAACGAGTTGACTGACTCATGAGGCTGTCCAGACTTGACCTTTGCGCAATCAAGAGAAAATGCAACTATAGGTCATGATTGTATATGACTTAAGGGCTGGCTGTCGCCATGGAAACCGTCTCCCCCAGCTTAAGTGCTACTTGTCAGACAAATTTAATGCTTGGGGCTTTTTTCAATCATTTCCGCTGGCTGGGCTTTCGTGCTACAAAGTCGAAGGATGAATAAGTGCATGCAACATAATTATATCATCTATATATTCATATCTATATAATACCATATAATGACATTTGTTACAAGTAAATTAAAAAAATATATATTTAATAATTAATAATATGTGTCCATTCATTGTCCGACTCTAATGGCGCACCAAAGTTTTCCCAGCTGTCTTTCAACCCTCCTCAACCTGTTAGCTGGCCCCATCTGTGTCTATTTAAAACCATAATAAAAAAAAAAAATAAAAAAAGTTGGGTTGAAGCAAAGCAGCTGCCTGCCTGCCCGCCGCGCGCTCCCCGACACTAATATATTCGACAAGGTCAAAGACAAGTGAGATTAAAACGTCTAATCAGTTAATTTGTTTTATTGAGAGGGACTGACTGCCGTGTGATTGGACGTACCGAGAGATAGCGGGTGAGGGGGGGAGACAAAGATGGTGAGATGGAGGCGCTCACATTTGGACTGATGCACATGAACAACGTGTGTGTGTGTGTGTGTGTGTGTGTGTGTGTGTGCGCGTTTTGATGAGGTGATGGAAAAAAAGACTTCCACATTCGGACACACAACTCATTTGTAGTTTTGTCATTTTGCAGGAGTGGTTGCAATAAAATATGGGGGGGGGGGGGGGGTTTGGGTCAAGTTATGATTCCCCCCGATTGTGTATTTAAATCGCGATCGATTGTAATGTCCTAAATAGCCGATTGATTGAGGTCGTCATTATTGATCTGAATTTGCCAAATAAAAACTACAATGTGGTTCGCTCCAAGGACTTCCTGTGCATGCGTAATAATTATTTCTTAAAATAAAAAAAATAAAACCAAAACTGATTGAAAACTCAAGAAGATAATAATGAAAATAGTAATTAAAGCTCTTATGTGATTTCAATTCAATATAGTTAATGGGTCATTCAATCATTTTTTTTTTTAGAACACAAGATATTGAGTGTTCAAAAAGAGCAAGAGACTTTGCATTCTTTTGCATCATTGATTGCAAAAAAAAGAAAATAGTTTAGCATAATTGATTGCAGTGAAGTAGTTCCTCCGTTGAGTTGCATTGTAATTTATTTTCTTATTTTTATTGCTGTATTGATGAGTTTATTGTTTGAGCAGCGGCTTAAATTGTTGACTCGGCTCGATTCAAAACGCTTGCCAGGCAATAAAAACTTTGCTGTTACAAAATACACGACTTTGTGGAAGAGCGGCTTTCCTTTTTGCGCTGAAGTGGAGCGTTGACCTCCCTCCGCCGAGGCCAAACCGTGACCATGATACATTTTCTCTTGTTTACATGCTAAATCTTCTTCTTAAGCGGGAAAACATTTTGGCCAAGCCAGTGCCAAAAGTAAATCTGACATGTTGGGCCTTTACCTCGGTGTGTGCGGGCGCGTGTCGAGAAAGTAGGGCGTCGCCCGGGCGTGATGGAGTGCTTCCCGATTGGACGTACACGTGTCGTTAGGACAAAGTCATTAGACGTCCAGATGTTGCGTCAAGACGAACGATGCAAATAAATTTAGACTTTTTTCCTTGACCCGCCGACGCTTGGGCCCGATCAGAGCCGGCCGGCTGGCAAGTACACAAGCGCACGCTTAGATACAAACCTATACAGAGATTCATAGAGTATTTTCATAATAATAAATAGAACAAGAAGTTCAATAATAATTATAACAAACATATACAGATATTCCGAGAGTATATCATATTATCATTAATAATATTCATAAAAAAAATAAAATAATATTAAATATTTCTGTTCTCATGCATTCATTCATTCATGTTCCCTCCATTCACGTGAGCCCTCTTCCTCCAACACCATTTCCACCTTTCTATTCCATTCACTCAACTCCTCTTTGTCTTCCCTTCCGCGCTTGTGGTCCTCACGCTCGCTCGCTCGTTCGCTCGCTCACGCACACGCAAGCACGCGGCGGCGAGGTTAAATGAAGGCAGGCCGGCAGGTTAGCAGCGGGCTTCCAAACAAGTTTGGAGTTCCCGGGAGGGGGAGTCCGAAGGGCCTCGCGCAGCCAGAGGGTGTGTGATCAAGTCCAAAAAGCAACTTTGCATCTTGGCTGAACTCAGCTGACTCTTTCACGCTCCTTCCGTCTGTCTGTCTGTCTTTGTCTGTGTGTAAAATCAGAGTTGTAGTTGCTTGTACATTTTCAGGAAACAAGTGCTGCCTGGTTGTGTAGTTGAGGGCAAAAATGGAGATCTGGGTGAAAAAGCCTTTTAGAGTGGAAGCCCTCATTAGAAACAATTGGAGTTGCATAAGCCGAAAAGGTGAACTCCTGAACATTCTTGGCACGGACTCCAGGATGAATCCGTGCCACGTCGATTCATCATCATAGACGGATGTAGCCACAGGTTCCGCCTCCACATCCTCCATCGTCCAATCGCAAACAATGACGTGGCAGCTTCGTACAAGTCCGACGATCGACTTTCTCTCCCAAAACGCATATTCTAAAACAAAACGTGCCCCCCCCTTCCAAAGTTTTACATGACAACAACTTTAGGCACGATCGATGAACGAAGAATTTCTTCCCCTGCGATTTAGTCGGGTTGTCCCTATTGTGTTGCGTCCAGCTGTCAATCATGCTTGGACCTTGCTCCACCCTGGAAAGGATTTGCTTGTTGGGAATGCAATGCACACACACACACACACACACACACACACTGGGTCTCGTCTGTGTGATTTGGGCCATGAGCACTCGCTCATTCTAATCATTTAGCTAAATGTGCTAATTAGCAATTATTTCTCCACCTCGCCGCGCGTGGTTTTGTATTCGAAAAAGCGTCCCGGCGATACTTTGAATTTTCCCCGTCCGACCGGCAGCAAATATTTACCGCCTCCAATTGACAACGCCCCAAAAGCTGTCTGTGAATATCTCAAAAGACGCCCAAGGTGTCATTTTCCCCGCCATGACCTTTTCAACTTTTTCCAGTCGGCCTCCGGCACTTCCGCACTTGTCCACGGGGCGACAATGCGTCAACATTTTTTTTCCCCTCAACAAATTTAGTTTGAACTCCGAAATGTTTGTGTGAAGTGCACACGCGCATATTTGCCCACGCGTGATGTCACGAGTGCATGCTAGTGTGTTATTGTGGCTAGTAAATTAGCAAAAGAATTGACGGGCCTGGTGCGCAGGTGCTTTGTTTGCGTCGTCGTCCGAGCGACTCGGCTTCACGCGCGTCCCACGGCGTTGATGCTTTATGATCCTCTCTGTCGGAAGCGCATCCTGGCCACACGTTCTAAATAAAAGACAGACTGGCTTCCCACCACGGACGGCAGTGGCAGTGTGTTCTTCGATGCTAGCTGTCAATACGTGCGTAATGAATAGTGGCGCTAAAAGTGATTGGACGCGCGCGATGGTGCTGATATTGCTGCTCGGCATTTTTTTTGATGGATCAATAATTAATTTGGAAGCGGCGGGAAATATTTGTCATAAATCTGCACTTTTATTGCCGCGTGGTCGCCCCCGCCCCCCGCCATGTAGAGTGCTTCATTATTATTATTATGTAATGATTAATTGAGATTAGTAGGTTTTGTTTTGCAATTTTGCTGTGACTCTTGCATGCATTCCACCATTTTAACGGGTATATAATAATAATAATAAGAGTAGTAGTCGTAGTACTGAGGTAGTTTCTGAGTGCATGTTTATGCATATGTGTTTCTATGGATGTGTGCATGCATGCATGCGTGTGTGTTAATACACGTAATACGTGCGTGTCGATTTGTGCGTTTGCCTGCTTGTGTGTGTGTGTTTTTGTGTCTTTGCTCATACATTGTTAAAGTGCAGCAACTGCGTGTGTGCATTACTTCTTTATATGTCTGTTGTGTGTGTGTGTGTGTGTGTGTGTGTGTGTGCGTGCGTGTGTGCGAGCGCGCGTGTGCAAAACAATGGTGTGAACATAAAGACAATGCTGAGAGGCGGCCAGCACTTTGATGGCGAGCCAAAGCCATCGTTCCCAGATGTATTTACGCCGTCTCTTCCTCGCATATTGTTCAACGACCTCTGTAAGTTTTTATAACACCATTGTTACGCTCAATAGATTTTTATTTGGACGCTTCACCCCCAAACACCCCCACCCCCCCTCACCACCACCGGACCTCGTCCCCCAGACCTCGTCTGCCAGTGTTTGCATGCGGCCGTCCTTTCACCTCGTGGAAGTGAACGCTTACATTTTATTTTTAGACGCCAGCAGCGTAGACCAAACATCCTCTTCCTCTAAACATTATTGACACACACACACACACACGCACCCACTCGTCAGGGACCTCTCAGAAACGAGATGTTGCATCTCAAGGGGATTATCCCGTGTAAATAAAGAATTTTCAACACACACACACACACACACACACACACACACACACACACACACACACACACACACACACACACAGACTTTTGGTTTGAGCTGTGAAGGCGACGTGAGGGTGAATGAAAATTTTCCAATCAGGATTGTCCGACGTCATTTGTTGCCAACAACATAACCCGATCGATGAAAATACAAATCAATCCAGCGGTGATGAAGATGATGTCACGAAGATCACGTGAATATGGATGATGATGATTAGTAAATATGGTGAAGACAGTGGGGATGAAGATGAAAATGATGGTGATGACGCTGATGAAGAAGACGGCAATGAAAATAAAGTTAGTGGTATAGATGGAGGAAGTTGACGGAAATGAGGATTGACAAAGACCAGGTGATGGAGAAGAAAGGACCGAGATGAGAGCAGAGATGAGGAGTGAATTGTGCGTGTGTGTGTGTGATGGACCAGGGTGGTCCATCGGCACTCGCTTTTGTCTCGTTCCTTATGAACGGCCATGAAAGCGTTTGTGCCTTCATGTCGTCGATGCGTCAAGTGGCGGCGGCGTCGCACGGGTGGGCGGAGTTCTCCAAAGTGCAGACGAATCTCGCTCGCTCGCTCGGGCGGTCGGTCGGTCGGGCTGCGGTTCAGTCGTGGGCTCAGCTGCTGCCGGCGACTTTCAAGCGTGTGCCTAATGATCTGGCAGGCGCGCACACATCTGCACGCAAAAAGGCTTCACACAGGAATCCAAAAGTGTTTGTATGGCACATCTGAACGCTCGCTATGGCTTTGTCATCACTTTTGTCCTTTTCCTCAGCTTTGGAAGCACTCAAAGTTGATCAAGTCCATTTCTTCTTTTGTGACAATGCGGATGGAAAAAGTTGTTGTCGATGATGCCAGTTGGCCTTGCGCTGCAGTGTGAGCACATTCAAGTGAAGAGAAAAAAAAAAAGAATACATAGAAGAATATTACAGCTTGTGACTTCTTGTAATTATCCACTTTTGTTCTTGTGAAATTAAGTTTCTTTCCCTGGTGAAATTACGGCTCTTTCTGGGAAGGGGGGGGTCGTATTAAATTCAAAAAGCAAAAACAAAGATAACCTTTATTTGTCCCACAATGGGGGACAGAGAAGAAAGAGAAATATAGAAATCAAATACCAAACAATGTTTTCCCCAGAAACAAATGAGAATATTTATATAAAGTCATAATGTAACGAGAATAAACGTATATAAATTAAAATCATAAAAAGATGGATATTGTTGAAAGAATGATCTTTTTCAAAGTTGTCTTTAGAGTACCAAAAAAACAATTGTTACATGGGATTTACCACCTTAAAAATTCTCACGTCAATTTACGCAATACAGTAGTTGCCTGTCAAATACGTATTAGTTGATTAAATATTTGCGAAATTTGTATTTTTCAAGAGAAAGCACAGTATTTCCTAAATCCAGAATTTCAATAGTTGTGATTTTTCCATTCTAGTTCATTTTGATTTATTTATTTTTTAAATTCAGTTATCTTTCATTCATTTTGAGAGCAGATTTTAGCAGGGGGGGGGGGGGGGGTTTGTGTGAAAATGTGTCATTTTAGCTTGGTTTTGATTAGTTTTATCATTACTGTATAATTTTTTTTAAAATACAGAGTATTGGTTGAGTGAGTGCAAGATTAAAAAAAGTCACCAAGTGTCAGCCGTCAATCATGCAGGAAATGACATCATTGCGGTCATTTGAGTTGAAATTAGGAGTGAAAGAAAAATGCTTTTAGCCGTCGGCGGGGGGGCTCTGAGTGTGTGAAAATGTGATTTGCGCACATTAACGTTGCGTGGGGGAAGCGATCGCATTACCCAAGTGCAAAAACTTGCCACTTGGCTCACCTTCACCACAAAAACAAAATCACCACTCACGTTTTGCCCCCAAAATATTTCTTTTTTTCTCCAAATGGCAGATTTATACTATTGACTTCAAACATATTGTGTTTCTCTGTTTTGTTTTTTGCCTATTAAAATTGTGACCATCCATACATGTTTTATTCTTGAGAATTGACTCCACCATTTTTGGTAAATTGATTGATCTTTTTCATCCAATTATAAAAAATCCTAACGTTATAAATACAATTATAAAGGTTTTCTTCTCATGAAAGAAGCCCCTCCCCATTTTTGTCTGAAATGATTACTTTTGTCTTCAATGGTAATGAGAATAAAATATTGCAAAAATAAACACATGACTAGGAATTAAATGTATGAATATTAATTAGAGCAAATTGAGTTTCCACTGGTGCGAACACCCGCCGCCCATTCGCTTCATGGCGAGAATTCCTTCCTTTCTTCGGCAGCCACCAATGATTGGCTGCCTCCACGCGCACACGCACACTTGTGGTGATGGTCCAAAAGGTCCTCGGGCCTCGCACATCAAAGCCTCTTCAACAGCACCAGGGCCGCACCTTCCATGCAGGAAGGGAGGTGGTGTGTGTGTGTGTATGAGGGGGGGGTGATGGTTTGTGCCCCAGAACGGCCCCCCACCCCCATTTTGCCCCTCAAGAGTGTGTTTCCACACTCCTAAGGAGCCCGAGGTAAAAAGTCAGCCACTGAGCAGCATCCAGAAGAACATTGCTGCTTCCGTCTGGCTCCCTCGACCCCCTCCGAGCTTCTCAATTGCGCGACTCGACAACCACCACAATGTGAACACTCATTTCACATGAGAAAAAAAATATTGGTCAAAAAAAATACCCCCCTACATTTTTGAAACACCTTTAAACATATTAGAACAAATGCTTTGCTTAAAATTGGACATTTTCTACCAAACGTTTCTACTCAACGTGGACTCGGCCACTATAGGGAACATGTTGTTGCTAGTGCTAATCGGGCTAACATGGGTCCTAAAGGGCATATGGTGAACGGGCGTCAATGCTGTGTGATAACGAAGCTGGCAGCCAGGAGTGCGTGTGTGTGTGTGTGTGTGTGTGTTTGTGATTGCGTGTGTGCGTGTGTGTATGTGTGCGTGTGTGTAAATGGAGGCGTTGGCCTGGTGTTTGCGTCTCCAGCTGGTGTGGAGGCTTCGCAGGCGCCGCCTTGGCAACGCCGCGGTCAGGCGGGAGTTTGCATCTGTGCCGCTTGGCACCGACCCCGAGGGTTGGCACGAAGGAGGGGGGGGGGGGGGGGCCTTAAGGCCGGCCGGCCGGCTGGGGCTTTTCACCATCTGAAGGGGGCGCTCTTGCATTTTCATGCCTAATGGGATGTCCCCATCATGCCACACAATAAGCTAATTGTCCTTTTGAAGCAATCCTGGTGAACAGGTCACTAGCATTGGCGTCCACTTGCACCTCTCTTGAAGTTTCATTCCAAGTTGCATGGTGAGTCACTTTCACACGACATCAGCAACATAAAAATGTGTCTGTACTTGCACAGGTGGTCAGGGCGTACCTAATCAAGTGTCCAGAGAGAGAGAGAGAGAGAGAGCAAAAGGGACGGATGAAACCATTGCGTCTCTCTCTCCGTCCGTGTTGTCCTCCGCCTCATGTCTTCGGCATCCTCCTCATTTTTCTTTGCGGCTCTCCCAATTTGTCACTTCTCACCTTCATCCTTCATTTTTTTTTTGTCCTGTCCTCCTGGTCTCCTTCAAACTCCTCCTCCGTCCTCCCTCCATCAGCAACCGCACTTGGTGCCCATCTGCCCTTGTTTCTGTGTCTTTATTACCGGCGTCCTCCACCAGAGGCGCTGTTGAGATGTACAAGTCGCTTCCCCTCAATTAAGAAAAAGCGCAACTTTTCCTCTTACTGACAATTGAATTCATAATTCATATCTGATATAATATTACTACTTGAATTCCTTTTCATATTCAATATGTTACAATTATTAGCATGCATGCAGTAATTGTTTTCTCTTATTATGTCTCGAGTCCGTTCAAATTCTTTGTTTGTGATTCTTCTTTGGTGTGGATTGTGGAAGTATGACTTCATTTTCTTATGTTTTGAACAAATTCTAAAATTCAATTTATTTATCACATCACCGGAACTTAATCCCGTAAAAGTCGTACAGGCACTTTTTATGCTTATTTTCCTTACATCTTTTGTTCCCCTTGAGCTATTTTTGGGTGTGTAAAGCAGGCACATCTTTCTTTTATATTTGCCACGATGACTTAGTTGCTTAGTTCTTCCCGCTCGTCCGGCGTGACAACGTCCAAGCCAAAGGTTGTCTGCTGACACCGGTTAAAATGTCTGGCTGGCGTGTGCGTCTTCTTCCGATAGATCTCCTCCTTCTTCTGCTCGCCCGCCGCCGCGCATCCAGCCGTGCGTCAATCATCTTGGTCAGGTGTTTGACGAGCGGCCCATTAGAGAGCCGGCCGGGAAGGTCAAACACGTGTTTACGTGACCGGGCTGCCCTTTGTTAGCGTGAATGCTTAAAGAGGAAAGTCTGAGGAGCGCAGCTTGATGATTCGGGAGCTGTGAAACATGCGGATGGAAGCTTCTTCTTCATGTGGTCTGCGCATGCTTCCTAATGAGCCAACCGGCGTGGCCTTTTCAAAGCTTTGAAAAGGAAGTTGAGAGGCGCGCATGGATGTTTTCCCGCCCGGGCTTTTCTTTGGAAAGGGCCGTCCGTCCGTGCCATTGTCAGCGCGAGCGGCAAATGATGATTAGATGGCGATTCCGAGCAAAACGTTTGAAACGCCTGACCTGGCTGCGGCGGCGAAGGAGCTGACGGAAGCGCCTTAGAAGCTCCAACTTTTCTTCCTCTTCGGCACTTTTCCGTCCGTTTGTTCTTCCTTGTGTCCTCCCGCACGCTTCGCGACCGTTTCAATTAGCAGCGTTTCAAAACAACAACAACAGTAAAAGTGGCGGCGAGCGGCAACAGTCGGGCGCAGAAAGTTATCAAACGGGCATCACCAAAACTCCCATTTTGCATCTTCCATCTGTTTAGTACACGTGGCACAAAATCTCTGCTTTGAAAAATACCCACAAGTGGTTTCACGAGCCTAAAATGGCCGCACTGAACTAAAGTGGCAGACTGCCTGTGTCTTTCCGTGGGTGGCTTGTAGAAACTTTTTTGTGGGTCCGCTTGTGATAGACGTGTCTACCAAATGTCATGTTTGTAACTTGTGAAACTGGCTTCTGGGGTTGAATTTTCAAAATAACAATGAAGCAACTGGAACATTTTCAGAGCCTCGCCCTCTTTTCAGGGATATTTCCTGGAGATCTTTGTAGGTCTGCTCCACCAAATGTCACCTCGCCAAGTCAAACTGGCTTCACCAGCCGAATTTGCACTATTCATTTTTCGTCAATGGCATCTTGATACCTTTTGGTGGATCTCCTCATGGCAGACATGGCTAACAATGCGAGGAAAACGGCAGCGTCTGGAGTGACGCGAATGAAAATGTGAAGAATAATGTAAATGATCATCCAAATAATGCCGCGTGTGATGAGATTGCCGAGCATCCAAGTCATTTGAGCGTGATAAGATTGTTCAACAAAGCTGATGAGAAATAAACGCCAGGCAATTAGCTTCTCATCTTTAGCCAGAAGCTTCTTTATATTCCTAATTATACTCAAAATTATGTTATTTATTTATTTATCAACTTCATTGGCGACTTTTTTTTTTCCCTCTTTTGCTTTTCCGGCTCGCAAAGGCGGAGACCAACTAAATAATAATAAAAAAAAGAAAAAAGTGTGCCGCTCACTTTGCAATTAGATGTGTGTTTAGAAGGCTGGCAATGATTTGCTTTTAAAAACAAACAAAGAAAAAAAACTCTGGGAAGAATATTTAATTGTTTTTTGATGACGCCGTCGCGGGAATCGGCCTTTGTAAATATTTAAACGCGTTCCCACATTTCCATCCTGATGCCATTAATGTTTTTAAATGATTGTTATTGTCATCTGGCACTCTGCCTTTGCTGGGAAAATAATTTGCCAAAAATAGAGCAAGCAAAGCAAACACACATCAACAATTAGAATTATTAAAAAAAAAAAAAGAAGACATTTTTGATGAAGCTTCCTGCTCGCACTTCCGCTTGCGGCCTGATGGTGGTGCCGGTTAGCACGACAGAAGTCTGCCACTCATCGCTCCTAATTTATGATCCATTGATTTTTCTACACACACTCACACACACACACACACACACACACACACACACACACACTCATCAGTATCTGGACTCAAGTGTTTCCACGGCAACCAACCCCCCCTTTGCGCGTGTGTGTGCGCATTGTTTGACTTAGCGGGAAAGAGCGAGGCGTGGGGGCCTTGTTCATGAGCTTAGCCCTTAGCTACATGCACATACGCACTGCACACACTCAGCCAGAGCTTTTGTTGCTTTTTTATTGTTTGTCATCACAGAAGGTGGTGTGTGCGTGCCCGTTGTCTGCTCTGATCCGTAGGTAAATACAAACACACATTGCAGTGCAAGTACAACGCGGGATCTTGGTCTCAGTTGTTTTCCGTCATCCGATGGTGACTTCTCTGCCTTATTTGATCAGACCGCGTTTACATTTTGTTTCCTGCGGAAAAACGGGACGGTCGCGACACCCCCCGGGTATGGGCGGACGGGCCAGATTTTGAGCCCGTCCAAAAATTTGCAGCTGTCACGCAATGACGGCATGGTCTGCGGCTTTTGACTTTGACCCAAACTTACTCCGTGTATGTTTTTTGCTCCGGTATTCGGATGTGAAGAACCGGCCGGCGTCCCTAATAAAGTGTCCACCGAGCGCAGATGATTTATTTGCTGTTGTTGCGAAGCAGCGAGCGAGCCAGTGCCTTTGTTTTCGCAGCGTTAGCCACGGGAGTCAATTAGATGTGAATCAAGCAATACGGAGCTATTTGCATCTTAGCGACTGCACGGCAGACGTAACGAGCGCTAAGAGCACATTAACGCCCGCGCGCTCTTGTCCTTCACTCTTCGTCTTCATTTGGACTCTGCGCTGGCTTTAAACGTTTTCAATTAGCCACTGACACATTTTCATGGGACTTTATTACCTTCTATTACATTCCCACGGAAGATGCCTTGATGGAAAAGCAGGGAACCCGTCCGGCCTGTAATCAGACTGGAAGGAGTTCATTCCTTTTCCCGCAGGAAATCATGGAAATAGTCGAAAACAATTTGTTCTGGCCACATTAAAGCTTTATTAACAGTAGAAGCGATTTTTAAATAACGTACGCGGAACATTCTTTGCTGATCCCTTGTTAACTCATTCATTTTTTTTTTACATGCTGTATTTCTGCCAAAATAGGGATTTTTTTTTTCAAATTACGTATAAATAGGGAATATTTTGTCTTGAAGGTAAACTGAAAAAAATATATATTGTGAAAAAAATAGGAAATAAATAGATATTTGATACTAAAACAGTTACATTTTCAAATATAAATATGTCATCATGTGTATATGTGTGATCAAAACGTTTTGAAAAATATTGTCAAATGATCTAAATATATATTATATATGGCCCAAAAGTTAAAAGTGCAACACTGCATTTTCAAAATGATACATTTAAAGAATACCAACAACACCAATGATTCGATCAAATCAATATGAAACCAATATCTTCCAGTGGTCCCACAGTATTAAGATTTGGAATACATATGGGCTCAAGTGGTCCAAACGGCCCGACTGTTTAGTGCGCAAGTGCACTTGAGCGGCCCCTTGGCGTGTCAGCACTGGCCTAGGCGCGTGCGCGCCCGCCTGCGCCTTTAAGAGCACGCCGCGCTCGCCACTGCGGGCCTAATGTCATTACTGTGTACAAACTTGCTGTGACAGAAGCAGATTGATGACATTTTATTGTTATTGCCTAGGCCGCTATCAAGCGCCGCCGCCGCCGTTGCGTGTGAGACGCCACAACACAACAAGAGCAAATTGAACACACAAAAAATGATTAATTTGACTTTGCAATTGCTATTTGGATGTGCCGTTAGCTGCCGTTGTGTTAGCTCGCCTGCACGCCGACGACGCCCCTTAAATGTGGAAGAAATAGGTCAGTGAAATGCGATCCTCCTGAAATAATAAACCATGTTTTTTATTTGCATTTTGTAATCAATCGGCTGTACGGGAAGGGCAGCGTCATCTTTTCCATTCCCCGTCAACCGGCAAGTAGGTTACATTAACGGGGCTACGGCAGGACAGACATGTCCTAAAATGGACGCTTCAAAGCAAAAGAACGGGCCGCTTGCTAGCATTAGCATTTGGCCACGCCACCGCGAGCATATAGCTCGCTTGTGATATGCGCAACCAATTAAAGATTGGTGTGTTTTGATCATTTGACGCAAATAAACACATCAAAATTGCTCCTCGCTGATGTTTTATTTTAGTCGCTTGGGGAATTGGAGCCAAAGCAAGAAGACGAAGACGGAAGGTGGAGTGATATTAAAAGTGCTCCTGGCTAACAACACCAACGAGGCCGTGTGATTTCCAAGCTAATTTAGCTGCTGCAGCCGCCTTGATATCTTCTCTGTGTTGTTATCGCAACATTCCCGCATTATTACCCGCAATATTTGCCGCTCTTATCTACCGCTCGCTGTGTTTTCCTCTTCTTTTTCTTTTTCACTGATCATCCCATCTTATCTCATCACGTCTGTGTTTACTTCAAATCGGCGGAAAAGTCGGGACGTGGCGGGATGCGCTCGGCGTCGGGATGCGCCTGGAAGGCCAGTCTTGTTGCACGGCGAGGCGAAACACTTTTCGTTTGTATTTATTGCTTTCTTTTCTAAATTGTTGCTTTAGCCGTCTTATTCTGAGCAACCAGGACGGACAGATGCACGTGTCGCTAACAAATATAGGTCAAATAGCTCAATTCAAGAAGACAATCATCATAGAAATAGTCAGAAAAGATTTTTTTTTAAATCAATAAAATGACAAATTAATGAAGAAAATAGAGTGAACTGGCCCACGGGGAGTGTGACATTTGCATATAATTGACGGCCCTCGTAAATGTAAACATGTAATAAATCCGATAAAGTAATGACAATAATTAACTTGATAATAGTTCACTTTTTTAGAAACGGCTCAGTGAAAATGCTTTGATGACCAACCGAATCGTGTGTGTGTGTATATGCGTGCGTGTGTCCATTTTATTGCCTGAAGGCTGACTGCCAAAGCCCAAGTCAAAATTCCTCATGTCGCCCATAAAACAGTCCAGAATTCTGAGAATGTATTTTCTGACACACACACACATTGGACAAAAGAATCATTGAAGAGGTTCCTTCTGCGTAAAAGTTGGAGAGGACGTCTAATTAGCCGCACACAAAAGTGGGAAGAGGCGAGGTGATAAGGACAGACAGGAAGTACAAAGAGAGGATGAAGAAAGAGCAGACGGGCGGCCATGTTTGTGTTCAACTTTCCACGCAACTTGAAGGGATTAACGCCTTTTAGGCACACGGCAGCACCACGTCGTTAGGGTTTCATTGGGTTATCGGGAACAACTGCCAAGAGCGGCCAAGGCAAGGCGGGGCACAGTGAACTTTTCCAGACCGTGCAGACGTGTTTATTTCTCTCACGTGATGTGATACTGGACATATTGAGAAATGCTATATCTATATATTTCAAACGCTTAGTATACATTTTGTCACTTTTGATCATTAGCGTAACTGTTCAACACAAATGCAAATGAACTCACAAATATTTGAAATGTCAATCAACAAGAAAAAGCATTCAAAATGGCTGCCAGCCTCCCTTCCACGAGGGGAGGAAAAGGCAGGGGGCTTTAGGATTATAAATCAAGGTAAACCTTGGCTGTTTAACCCCTGCTATGATGTCATTTCCTAGTGTGCGGCATCATGCTGACTTGCACACATGCATGCACACGCACGCACACGCACACGCTCCCTGGTGGGCTGACATGTGGATGTTAAAGCAGGGATGGGGGCATATTAGCAAGTAGCGAGGGGAGGGAGGGAGGGAGGCCAGACAACTTACAGCTGCACGCAGATGTGTAAGACCCACATGCACGCACATGCGCACGCACACACACACACACAGACTAATGTCTCCCCTGGCACACTTCAGACAACTCATTAGATATTTATGTTTGTGGATCTAAGCTCCTCATGTAGCACGACTTGTCAGCTAGGACATGGGTTGCGTGCGTGTGTGTGTGTGTGTGTGTGTATGTAAGTGCACGAAATGAGATTTGCGGGGTCAAACACGTCACCCACATGCACTCCATTTCCCAGGATTCACCCGTCGCAAATGAATTTAACAATTGCACAGAATAGATAAATAGATATTGGAATTAACAAAGCTTTAGCGCGTGTATGGGTGGCACATTTCAAACAAAGTTCACCACTGTTGGCTCATTCGCGTTTAGATTACTTAACCGTAATCCGGTGGCTGTATGTTTGCCTTGTATGTATTTCAACAGGTAGATGTGGTGTTCATTTATAAATGTCTGGTCTGCCCAATAAGTCAGCTGGGATAGGCTCCCCCCGCGACCCTCAACGGGATAAACGCTGTTGAAAATGGATGCATTTATAAGCATAAAAAGCATTTACTCATTGAATATGATATTTAAAAACAAAAAACGACGCAGTCGTTTAATTGGATGTATTGATGATCTTGAACATCTGAAATGATGATTTTAAATAGAATGAGTCAGTCAAATGCAGGACAATAATAAGACACCCCCCCCCACACACACACTTGCGCTACCCCTCTCCCTCCCATGTTTGGTGTTGATCCAAGCACTCCAGCGGTGGCCCATTTAAATGAAATAGAATATTAAAAATTAAATTGTTCGTCAAAGGCTCGCCGCTCGTGCCGTCTCTGGTGGCCGCACCGTTGACCCAAAAATATATTCAAATTAGCCCGGCTAAACAGCCGCGTGGCACAGAGGCGGGCTGGCGGGCTGGCGGGCTGGCTGGCTGGCTGGCTGGCGAGGGTGCTCATATATATGTTGACTATCCTGATGCATTGAATTCAATTGTACTCTTTCAGATCGCAAAACACACACAACAACAACTAAAATTCACTTTAAATACAAGTAAAATTTCACGTGTGAAAAATTCGCAGTTGAGCAAGAGGTCAGACATTTTGCAAGGGTTCCTCCAGTAGCCTACAGAGAAAGAAAAGTTTTTGGATTTGGCCATTTTGGGCAAGTTGCGGGGGGGGGCTTCTGCGTCAAACTTGGCTGATCATTTCGAGCATCTGCCATGAGAAAGAAGAGTACGCGGGCGGGGCCCGTTCATTGCTGCTGGCAGCTTAAATTATTGCCATTTTCCCAAACGGTTTGGTTGAATTCCGACATTCCTTGTATGTCACAATATGCTAAATTATATTTCTGTCAAACCGGGTACATACTGCACTCTACAAGGTCATTAAAACACCAAAGCGAGCAGGGGATTAAGCGGATTTTTCACTCTAATATGAATATGTACATTTTTAGAATGTGTGTGTGTGTGTGTGTGTGTATGTGTGTGCTTTTTCCCGAGGCACGCGCACGCGCGCACGCACACTCACACACACACTCGCACGCTCCAGTAGTCTCCAGTGGCGCCTGTGAGGAGTTTAAAGAGCGAACATTACGACTAAAACACAGATTTACTCAACACGTTTACACCAGAGAGCCTCCGACAAGGAACACACCCGCGGGTGCTTGCTTGTGTGCGCCGGCTTTCTCTTATCCACGCGCGCACACGTGCACACCTTTGCCTTCCCAGGACGCCTCTCCTCCATTAAAGAGCGCTTTGAAGACAATGGAGGTGCGCGCCGACTGATCAAGGCGCCTTTATCCCTCCCAGCGCATCTATTAGCGCAGCCGGCTAGCATTAGCGTCATTATCCGGCACCTATTATGGCGAGTCGCGAGGAAGGCGGCGCGGGGCCCGGGCGGCGTAAACAAATCTATTATTGGTGATGAATTGCACAATAACGCCGCATAATGGCGTCCCCGCGCCGCCGCCGCCGCCACGCTACTGCTCAAGGTGCACGCAACTGTACACCAAATAAATAAATAAAGGTATCAGCCCTGAATAGCCAGTCTGTTAGACCTTTGTTATTATTTACAGCAAAGGGCTAACATTTGATTAGATGCGGTGACGCGGATGCTAGCTAATGCTAATGCTAAACCATCTAACGAACAGCTCAAAGCGACACCGGGGCATTTGTCTTCATTACTGTCTCCCGGCAGCGTATGCGCCGTTTATTGTCCTTTAGCACACATTACCGCAGAGATTTGAGCATTTTTTTAAGCGCCAGACGAGTCATCGTTGTACTTGGAATATATTTCACATCTTCCTTCAAAAATTCCATGCTTTTCAACGATAATGATTGTCAAACTTTGTTGGTACGTTCCGTCAACATAACTAGATGGCCACGGCAAAATGACATCATAAAAGAACAAAACCATCTGTGTTTGGAACGGGGCACCGAAGCTCGCCCCCAAAAGTTGCCTCTTCAAAACAGATTGACCGACAGCTGCGATGCGAACATTAGCAGCAAGCTCATTCCAAAAAAGATATCGACACGCAGTCCTTGAATTGGTCGCTGCCTCATTTGGTGGGTTTGCAGTTAGCATGCTAACACTTGAGGCTGGCCACTCGTAGCTAGCAACTAGCCGCGCTCAGTGTTGTGCATTTCTATCAACGTGTCCATCCATCACGCATTATGAAAGTTCATTTATCAGCCTGTCACCCTCCCCCAACACACACACTGACATAATAAGTTATGACAGGCTCATCACCTCTTCATCCACACACACACACACACGAGAGTAATACATTTAACAGGATGGTTTGGTCATCAAATATCCAAATGACGGCGTCTGACGTGACCTTTTATTGTCTTTCATTTGAGGGAAAACACTGGAGAAGGCGTGTGTGTGTGTGTGTGTGTGTGTGTGTGTGTGTGTGTGTGTGTGTGTGTGTGTGTGTTGATTGGCGGCAAATGCTCAGCGACTGACTGACTCATGAATGCCCAAGCAGCTCATTGACTCTCGTTAGCAGGGATAGAAAATATGAGCGCTTACCAAGCATTACTCCACTCTTTGAATGGAAAGTGTGTGTACCTGTGTGCGCGTATTCTTTGGGAGGTGACATGCGATTGTGTGCAATTTTCTTACGTATGTTTTCTTTCACATAAAATTTGGATTTGGAGCACAAATGCTTTGGCTAAACGCGCAGGTAGTGTCAACACAACACCTGAAGTCTTATGTTGTTGGAAAGCAAAACAAAATGTCCATAAAAGTTGATTAGAGTAGCTTTAAAATCACTTTATTTCTTCGTCACTTTGGTGCGGGTGACCTCCAGCTGGTTGAACGCAAGACGAGAGGGTATTATTAAAACTTCAGACTTGAAAAAAATGCCAGCAAAAGTCTGTGAGAACCTCTCAACTTGATTTGGGGTACATCAGAATGTATGTCCCCACCTATCTTTTTCCTCACTTGCTTTTTTTTTAAATTATTTCCCTCCTGTCTAATTCATGGTTTCACCATCATTTTTCTGGATATCATTTTTTTTTAATACCACAAAAACCTGACATATGAACAGGGCTGCACACCTTTCCAAGATGTTGTTTGATGCACGCCCTGTTTTTGTCTTTGTAAAAAGTTACGGAGCTCTGCGAAAAATCTACTTTGGTAGGAGACCAAAGTATTTGTACTTGATTACTTCGCATGACTCCAAGAGTGGAAGTTGCGCGTGTGCGGGCTCGCAGCTCATCAGGGGCGTGAAAAGGTTGGCGGCTGAATACCAGGCGAGAATCAAAGGGAGATTACACGTCTGGCCGTGTATCACCCGCGATATATTCAACGTGGCCTTTTGTGCACTTGTGAGGGCGCCATTGTGCGACGCCTCAAAGACTGCGCGGGCTCAACTCCATGACTAATCTGCCCCCCCCCCCGCCCGCACCATTTTATTCAATCTGCCGCGCACTTTTTTGACGCCGCCGACATTTTGTCCGCGACTTGCCCGCTGAATGGACAATTTGAGGATGTTTAAAAGAAGAAGAAGACCAAAAAAAAGCGTGGCGCTTTGTTTCAGCTCATCGCCGACGCTCGGAATGTTTCATTCTCGTTTCATTCTTTTGCCTTTCTGCCTCGCTAAGAGGAAACATTCGATAAGGCCTCGCCGGCACGCTTCGCACGCGCTTTAGCACACACTTGACTTTGACGGCGAGGAAAGAAGAAAAAAAAATCCACTTGAGTGAGAACAAAAGACGAGTCGGCCCTGCGAGGAAACGGGGCTCTAGTGGACGTGCCTTCGAAAAAACTTCCGAGAAGGAAGCGGCGGTGTTTACGCTCCAGCCGTCCAGCGACACCCTCTTTTTTTGGTTTTTAAATCCCCTTTGCACGGGAAGCACATTTCGACGCATTTCAACTTACTCCGAGACACCTTCCGCGCATCTGTCTGTTCCCGCTCTGGCGTAAAGTCATCGTTTTGAGCCGCCAGCGCACGCAGGTGTACCAAATCAAGTGTCCCGCGTTACGTCCGACAGCCGACACCAACTCCAATTAGAAGCGTCCCGATAAATCAGCCGAGACGCGCGCGGCCAGATGGCGTCAAAAGTAAAAAAAGAATGAAAAATGACAAAGGCGTGAAAAAGAAGGCGAGGGTTAAGGAGGAAGAGAACGACATATTGCCGCGCGTTATCGTCAAGGGCACATGGCGGATTAAGGCCGCCGTTTGACGCCATCTTTTGTGCTCGCCGTGCGCTTCAAACGGCGCCCACCGTCTAATTAGGCGCCGCGCCGGACGACTTTGCTTCGTCCACGTCATTTTCCTCGGCTTCGCTCGGCCCTTCCCGGTTGGAAAAGGCCACAGTGCGTGTGCGTCGGTGTGTGTTTATCTGTCCATGCGGTGTGCGAATGAGTAGAAGAAGAAAAAAAAAGAGGAGGAGGAAGAAAAAAAAAAGAGGAGGAGGAAGCTGCGTCTTTATCATCCGGTCTCACAAACATGATAACGGGATGGTCGCTTTTGCGTCGGCTGATAAATGGCGAGCGGCGTTTGCGTGTTCTTCATGGCTATCGGCACAAAACACGTTTGGCGTTTCTTCACTTTGTCACACCAAACACAAAGTTGTAGATGAAGAAGTCATGTGACGCTGATGTCAACCCGCAGGCCTTGTTGGAGCAATTAGTTGTGGGAAGTCGTATTTTCTCCAGCTTCAAATAATTTGTTGGATTGCCCAACATCAAGTTTTATAATAAAAAAAATACCTTTTTTTGCCCTGAACTTTTGATTTGAGACAATTTTCTCACTTGGTCCATCATCCCGCAGAGCAAAAAAAGGGACTCTGGCAGTCGTCCTTGGCATCTTCTTCACGTCCTCGCGCTTAAGTGGTCCACCTCACATATCGTCTCCTCCCCCGCAGCCTTCAGTCATCCTTTTGATTGGCATATGTGCCTCGTGTGCGTGAACAACAAACATGTTCTTTTATTTTTGGCCCGCATGCAAATAAAGCAAAAGCGAGCGTCGGCGAGGGAGCAGCGAGCGCGATGAAAACATCAAGACAAACCGGGGGGGGGGGAGAAGCACCGCAGGGGCTGAAGACGCCGTCTGTCTGGGCCGACCGACAAGCAACTTTGTTTGGAAGGCGAGAAAAGGAGGAACGGCGAGGAACACGAAATAGCTCGGCTAACTTCTGGATGGCGTCGCTTGGAACGCGGCCGGCCAGCCGGCCGAGACACGCCCACCGTGAGCCGAGCAATTTACCTGCGAGCAGGTGCGCCTTTCAATGCTCCTCGTCGTCAGGTCGAGCGCTTTAGTCGCTCTAATTAAAGTCACAATAAGACGTTAATTAGCCAACAAGGTCACCTCCCTCGCGCGACTGCCACAACAATGGGGGTTCACAGGAGAACAACAAGAACGCAGGAGGCAGAGCAGGACTTGACGGATGAGGAAGGAGAAGAGGAGGAGCGACCAGCAGGAGCAACAAGTGGAGCCGGGAGGAAGGCGAGAAGAAGCAGGAGAAAAAGAAGGAGGGCAGCAGAGAAGAGGAACGGCAGGAAGAAGAGCAGATGGAGGAAGATGAAGAAAGGGAGAAGTCGAAGGAAAGGGAGGGAGGGAGGGGAGGGAGGGAGGGAGGGAGGGAGGGAGGGAGGGAGGGAGGGAGGGAGGAAAACAGAACGCGGCTGAAGAGGGAGGAGAACCAAGATAGAAGATGGATGAGCGGGAGACACCAGAAGAGCAGGAGACACCAGAAGACAACAACAAAGACACATACTGCAAAAAGTTCGACTTCATTTGCCCGAGTTAGTTGGATCAAAGTTTGGTCCTTTGAAATGTTTGTTTTGCTTTGTGTTTTGCACATCTTCCTTCCTTCCTTCCTTCCTTCCTTCCTTCCTTCCTTCCTTCCTTCCTTCCTTCCTTCCTTCCTTCCTTCCTTCCTTCCTTCCTTCCTTCCTTCCTTCCTTCCTTCTCTGGGCCTCCTCCTTCCATCCTCATGTCCTCCTCATCATTTCCTCCTTCCTCTTACGTTCTTAAGTGTCTTTGACGGCTTTTTTCTGGCTTGGCGTTCTGGAGTTCTGGAGCGACTGGCGTTCCGTTGGAGTCGTGGCGGCGGCGGCGCTCGATGTTATCGTCTGAGCCGTCGGAGCGACTTAGTGAGCGCGAGCGGTAAAAAGTTGGAACATCCTGAGCGTGAGTGAAGGCCTCTTCCTCCTCCTCCTCCTCCTCCTCCTCCTCCTTCTCCCGCTCACCTGCCGCGTGTCAAAGACGCGGGAAATCCGCGCTAATGCCAGTTAGCCGGGAAGGCCCATCTCGGCGTTTAGCCGCGACAACGTTGCCGCCGTCACCCCGAGCCCTCCCGCTTTCCTCGCCAGACGGCAAAGGAGTAAAGACGTGTTTTGACGTTCCTTTTACATTTTGAGCTCATTAAATCCCGGGATCTGTCGCACTTCTACCTGGATTTCTTTAAACGGGAAGATAAGCCAAATTAATATGAGCAAGTCGCCAGAGAGGCTTTGCGGCGGTGCCGGTTCTTATCCGCCCGCCGCGCTGCGTCTCCTCGGGCGCCGCTATCGTTGACGTTCCCGATAGCCTTTCGCCCGCCCGTAGGTGAAGTGTTTTAATTAAAAGCACTGCCGAGGAATGAATGAATGAATGCAAGCAAAAAGAAAAACTCTTGAGGAGAAAAAAAAAGTCTCATTGTTGCAAAAAATGTTTCTTTCAACCTTACAATTGAGAAAAAGTTGTATCGCTGCAAGAAAAAAAAAATCAACTGAGATATGCCCAAAAAATCATTTTCTGAGAAAAACGACCTCAGTTGAGATCACAAAAAAATCACAACAATCATAAAGTCAAAATTGGAAACATTTGTCTTGACAAATATGGAAAACAGGAACATCACCTTGTGATCACACTTGACATCATTGCTTCTTTCATTCTTCCATCAATGTGGGAGCTGCAGAGATGAACTTTAACCTCACATAAATCCAGATGTTCTGGTGGCTTATTCACTGCGTATAGATGACCTGCCATTTCAAACGGGGGTCGACTTTTATTTACACTCTCCATAATAATAATAATAATGCATATTTATATATATATATATCTATTTATCTCCACACACAGTGTAGGTATAATAGTGCCAATTGCAGTAGAGAGCGCAACGTGAACACGAGCTGTCGTAAATCAATCTTTGCGATATTGCTGTAAACTTTGGGCAATAAACTGCCCGCTTTCATTGCTGCTACATTTACATAATGTCCACGCACACCCCGAGACAGACAGACAGACAGAAGTATGAAATGTATTTGTGCGTTTTGGCCCCAGTCAAAGCTAATACAATTCCTCTTTTCTTATTTCTTTACAATACATCTTTTCGCTCGCCCGCCAAATTCATTTTCTAATGGAAATATTTGTTTTGTAAATCAAATATGTATTATGCGCGGAATGCAAAACACAAATTAAATTATGTTAATGAAATGAAAGAGATATGAAATGCATATTTCATGGACACGCCGGCGACGTGCGGATAAAAATCTGCGGGAAAAAAAAAAGCTCCCAATCTCATTGGGAGGAAGACATGTTGGCGCGGCAGATAGCGCCTCATTAAAGCGCACGCCGCTTAGTATACGTACACTTTATATACGCCCGCGTGGTAAATAATAAGCGGCGAGGAAGACGAGCAGCCAATAATGAAATAGTGTCTTTAATAGCGCCGCCATTGATGTCAGCACAAAAGAGGAAGATTGCAAACGTGCTGTAAAGCGTGGCGTATTCAAATGCCGCTGACTCAGCGCCCCGATCATACAGATATTAGCGATACTCGCCCCGTCGTGCTGACCTCACACAAAATAAGTGCTTTAAATGTTAGATTGCGCGCGTACCCTTGATGAATAATAGATTGCTCCCTCCCTAAACGCTAAGAATAGCAAACAAAGACAAGCCGCCGGCTTCGTCGTAGGAGACAAAACGCAAAAGCCTCGCGCTCTGTCGCCGCTGTTTCAGCAACGGGAATCCCAACCGGGGCAAGTGTAGTACCACTGAGCGGCCACCGCATGCTCGCCTGGGAGACGCGACGCACGTCCCGAGTGGTGCCGCCAGCCCAAATTCCGTCCGTAGTTCATGTTAGCTCTTGGACTCTTCTTAGAATTCTTCGAAAAACTTCAGCTGGGAGGGAAAAAGTTGAGATTGGATGGCGACTTTCGAATGTGACCTTAGCTCCTGCCTCGACCAATTTGGATCCTGAGTTAAGCGGGCGCACACTCGGAAGAAGCTAGCATTTCATGTTAGCTCTTGGACTCTTCTTGGAATTGTTGGGATCGTGGTAAACTTCAGCCGGGAGTGAAAAGTTGAGAATTTATGGCGACTTTGGAATGTGACCTTAGCGCCTGCGTCTACCAATTTTGATTCTGAGTAAGGCAGGCGTACACTCGGATCCGCGTGCGCGCTCACGCACGCTCGCGCAGATCCAAAGAAGCTAGCGTGTGATGTCAATGTGACTCCTGCGCTTTATCTCATTAAAAATAATCAGATGAAGAGCATTTTAATTGTGTTTTAGATAATTGTCATTCTTCGTCTTTCCTGACGCAGCAAAGCATCATGGGAATGACAACCTGCTAGCGCAAGGCGGCCTCATGCGCACCAGCAAGACTTGAATATGTAATCGTAACTCTCCTAATGAAATGTACAGCGATTTACAAATGTATTTTTGCATGTGGCGTAATTGACAGTGCGGACGCCGTCTCGCGATATTATGTGAGGTTTTTTGTCCTCGTTAAAGCTGATTAGAAAGACGCCCGGCAAAAAGGCGACGCGTCCATCTTGTGTCGGTGCGCTTGTTTGTTAACGGCAGGCCACGGAGAGGCTGGAAAAAAAGAATTCCAAAAAATCAATCTTTGGCAGCCGATATGAAAAGATGGCTTCTCGGCAGGAGCGTTCAGCTCTCGTGTGCCGAGTGTGCAAATCAATTCAAACGCACACAAAGAGCAAACAGCGCAAACGCCACAATAGGAAATTGAAGCCCCCCACCCCCCGCCCCATTTTAAATATGCCACGACATATTTGTTTTGTGGATTAGCAATGTGAAATGAAATCTCAACAGTTACTTAAAATAATACGCAAAAGATATTTCCTCTTCTTTATATGATTCCTTGGCTCCATTGCTCAAGACCCCACCCCACCTCACCGCGTCCGACCCCCGCCTCCCCCACCTCCCCATGCACACTCAACAAAAAGGAAAGAGTAAATGTCAGTGTAAATTCATACATTTACTCTGAAGAAAGAAAGAAAGAAAGAAAGAAAGAAAGAAAGAAAGAAAGAAAGAAAGAAAGAAAGAAAGAAAGAAAGAAAGAAAGAAAGAAAGAAAGAAAGAAAGAAAGAAAAAAAAATTGTATTGTAATGTTACTATGTTACGAGTGAAAATAGTCATCAAACAAGAAAATCGTATTTTAATAAGAGTCCACGTAGTCGTAATATTGGGAGAAAGACTCCGATTGGCAACATTACCATTTTCTTTGAAGGAAGTCATGTGACCTGGCTAAGAAGTCATCAAGCCAGAAAGCTCGAAATGAACCTTGTCAAATGACGCACAAAGGCTAAAAAGTACTTTTACGAGAATTTCTCTGAATTTGTAGCATGACCAGGAAAAAAACGTGCAATTCTACGAGAAAATTTGTAGCGTTAGCAAGGAAAAAAAAGACAGAAAGTGGTTTGGTGACCTTTTTTTGCGGCTGTCAACGAGCGCCTCCCGTCATGGCGGCTGTCACATGACGGCGGCGGTCGCCATCTGGCCGAGCGTCACGCTCGACACGTCCGCCTGACGAGTCCTGACAACGAGTCCCCGCACGCAAACGTTTTTGGCGCCTCACCTGCAACGCCAAGCTTCACGTTTTTCCGTACTGATTGGCGACATGGCACAAGCCGATGATGATGTCATCCGGCAAACACGCTGCAGCCAATCGCAAGGCGGAAAAGAAAGTCACTCATGGAAAAGACAGCTTGACAGCATCCAACTTGCTTGACAACCAAACTTTAAGTGTAGACTAGGCAAAACTATTGATTTAAGATATGAAAAATATGTATTTGCATCATGTAAAAATAAAAAATGGAGGCAAACACAATTAAAAAAATCAAAAGAAATCAATCAAGTGTCGAAAAAAAAAATACAAATGTACAATAACCCCAACAATGGAAAAAACCAAACATGTTTTAACGTTCAAAAACAATTTTTGTAACCTATTTTTGGAGGCAGACAAACATCCAACAAACAGACGCAGTATATTTCCGTTGACCAAAATGAACGATTCCAAACGCAACGTCTATATTTGCAATTTAAAACGGTGGCCAAAGTGCCGAAAAGAATATTTATTACATCATGATTATTCATCCATGGACATCTTATATTGTCACCAAAGCAACGACTTTATGCAAAGACAGTTTGTATCTTTGTATGTAAATGACATTTAAAACGTAGCCAAACATGTACGTATTTTTATGCTCCATGCCAGCGGGAATCCTTCAGGAATAAAACAATGTCGCCAGCTGCCCATTTCCACCCCCCGCCCCGCCCCAGGGGATTTAAGGAAGTGGCGTCAAAGCACACTGCGGTCGTGCTTTCCTTTTTGTTTGGATCAAGTCGCATCCCGACGATTATATAGAAGCGCTGATTAGCGCCTAATTCACTTGGTGCCTAATCTCGTTTGCATAATGGCTTTTATTTATTTGGAGCCTGCATTTTATTGTTTTGCCACCATTTAGCGCTTTAAATCCATTTGGAATAGGCACACACACACACACACACCATTTTGCAAACTGCTTATCCTCGTGAGGGTCGCTGGCGTACTGGAGCCTATCCCAGCAGTCTTTGGAAAGTGGACGTTGGCCAATTCAGAGAGTGTGCCTTTGATTCCACCTCTGGCCCTCCCTGTGTGGAGTTTGCATGTTCTCCCCGTGTCTGTGTGGGTTTTCCCCCGGAACTCCTGTTTCCTCCCACATCCCAAAAACATGCTTGGGAGGCCAAGGAGCACTCCAAATTGCCCATAGGATGTTATTTTATTTATATGTATATATATATTTTTTTTTCAAGTGCTGCAAGTTAAATTCTACTTATGCAAGCACAAATAGAGGGAGCACACTGCCAATCAGCGGACTGGTGTGGCTTGCACGTCGTCTGTAGCGGTGGTCTTATGCTAATGGCTGCAAGGGCCCAGCTGGTGGTCGGGTTGTTGTGTTGTGCAAATATCAACACATGAATGATCCTGGCCTGGCCACTCTGGACACGCGTGAGTCCTTGTGCGTGTGGTCAAGTGCCAGGCAGGGGGACCGTACCCCCCCCTACCTCCTCCCAGCCAGCTAAGATGGCTATCACCAAGCGCCAGCCGCGCTGAGCTCCTCGGATTCACGTGCCCCCCCCCCCCCGGGCAAACGGGCTCCGTGCGGCCAAGACGCCCGGCTCAGCCTAAGCCCTCCGCCTGTCGTCCCCCTTGCGTATGCCAGGCTTTGCTTCGAGTAACCCCCGGGTCGATCAAAACCACGGATTGGTGGTTCTTCAACAGGCGGGGCTTAGTGAATTGCGGCACCGAACGCTCAGCGATTCGCTGAGTGTACGATAATAGATTGACGGTGAACTCACAGAGCATACGCCGCAAAAAGTATCGAACTAGAAGTAAATATACGTATATCTTTTTGCAAAACCACCCAAAGTTGGGTCAAGTTACAATGATGACAAATGAAAACAAAAATGTAAAAGCTTGACATTTCCGTCAAAGCCGTACTAGCAACTCTTATAGTGAACAAGGGTACGCGTGCACGTGAGCGAATATGAATTTGTCGGCCATATTTGTCGAGAGACGCCGATAACCAAACAACCCGTAAAGGATGTAAGGACGCCGCCTCGCCATTGGCCGACCGACCGACCGGCTGTCAGATAGCCAAGCTCCAACGGAAAGGCGACAATGGCGCCAAAGTTAGCGCGATAAAGTTATATGTTCAGCCGTGTTTGTCCTCATTAACATGCGGCTCGTGTTGGAACAGGCGCCGGCCGCGCAAGGCAAACAAAAGCGGAGCAAATGTGAAAAGTATGATTATCAATATTGCAGATAGCCGAGGGACCGCGACGATGATGATGATGCCCTTTTCCCCCTCCGCTGCCAGACGGCCTATCTCCGCCCGACAAACGTGCTCTGTGCGCATCCTCGTCCGCATCTACGCACGACCACGTACTTTTGTATGTTGGATGAACGTTTTTCATGGAAAATGCTGATTGGAGATTTTCCATCACAGAATTTTACTCATTCACTGCCAGCCCAGTAAAAATGGATTCCCGACGCCTAAAGCCGTCAATGGCAGTGAGTGAGTTAAAAAAAAAAAGTTTTTATTATTATCGGTGGCTGTCCGTTATATGCTCATTTGTTGCTCCTTTCCGGCCAACCTGGTCCTATAGCTATGCGGCCCCGTACCTAACATCCTGCTTCCGGTAGTTGGCAACCCCCGTCCGTCATAGATTGCTTTCGGCCAAATGCTAGTGTATTGTCAGTTTGTCTCATTAGTGCCTTTTAAATGTGTGCTGTTTTTAAGATGACATTTAAGCTTTAAAAGGCCTTTGTTGAAGCACCCGCACACACACACACACACACACACACAAGCACTGCCAGTCAAGTGTGTGTGTGTGTGTGTGTGTGTGTGTGTGTGTGTGTTTGTGTGCGCGCGTGTGTCTTAATAGCGGGCTGCTGGAGCACAATAATTGTCATTTTCCAGCCAGTGGCTGTAAAGTCATACAACATAATGAAATGTATAAAAAAGGGAGCGAGCGGCATGCTAAATCAAATGAATAATTGAAGGCAGAAAGGCGAGAGGAAGAGGAGGACGAAGAAGAGGTGCAAATGGAGGCACGGTGAAGACTATCATTTAGCTTGACGCCGTTAGGTGCTAATGTGGCGGTGATGGCGATAGGAGAGAGGGGGGGGGAAAAAAACTTTCTTGGTCTCTCATCATCGATTGGTTCTCCACCTGCGGGAGTTCTAGCATGCTAGCCCGGAACCGACACGTTAACTGTCCGGATGCGCTGACGGGCTAACATTTGGCACGGGAAGTGGCTGCGAGTGAGGGAAGCGTCATTAGGACTATTATCATAGTTAGCATCTTTAGCTCAATGAGCATGTTGTCTTGGTTTCAATTGAATACCCAAGCGTGGGCTGATCTTACACACACACACACACACACACACACACCGTGGTAAATCTATGATTAGCATTTGGTACACCTGTACACATGATGATGCTATCCGGCACACGCGCGCACACGCGGTTTTATTGTTGAGCGAGCAGGCAGCTGCCGAAGATGAAGAGGAGCCAGCCAGCAGTCACTCAAGGCCGACCGACACACGCGCACTCTAGCGCGCACACGCCGAGCGAGCGAGCGACGTGCTCAGACAGCTCGTATTCATCGACACCTCGGATGACACGGCTTCATTGTTGTCGACAAAACACCTGCCGCCCGGCGCCGCCGACTCTCGCCGGGTGTCATTCAACATCAATGGCGTGCGTACTTGCTCTGATGCCATTTAACGTCAGTCGCCTTCTTCCTCCGTCGGTCACCGAGGACCCCTGCGCGCCTTTGGCGAAAAAAAATCAAACGAGTGGATCATCTCAGACGCCCCTTTTAGCTCCCGTTCCGTTGCAATCAATCAAATCTTTTTTTTTTCTTCTCCCTCACGTGTGTTTAAGAAAACGTGCCAGCGTGAGTCACCTCATCGAACGACGTTGACAGGACCCGAAAGAACCTCGTGAGCCTTTCCTCCTTCCCCTGTTAGCGTGCGTACAAAAGGTCCAAAGCGCTACGACTGTTGTACAAAGCGCTGGTGTTGTCGCGTAGACGAGTGGGGCCTCGGTGACGTTTTAATCACGCCGCGATTGCCGAGTTGATAGCGAGCATCTGTCGTCTGCTCCGAAGAGGAGAGCGAGGGAGGGGAGGGCCAGCCAGCCAGCGAGCCAGCGAGCGAGCGAGCGAGCGAGCGAGTAAAGCAAAGCGCTGGCCAAGAAGAAGAAGAACAAGTATGATTGTCCAAGAAGTATTAGTTCTCTTTTTAATTTTAGCACGGCGGCGGCGGCGGTGGCGAGGCATTGAAACGAACCAGCGCTTTCCATCCAGCTAATAGTAATCCATAATCCCGAGCACGCGCGCGCCAAACACAATGTGCTCGCCCAGATTAACGTTAATGCTTCCCCTGCTCAACTGATTGAAATGTTGGAATGAACACTTTTTTTGCTTTGGAAGCGTGTGGAGACGGGTGGGGGGGAGAACTTGAAAGTGCAAGTTGGAGCAAAAAGGCCAAACGGCTGGCTCCATCTCGCACGGTGTCGTTTCCAGCACGTTACGCGTCCCGTCCGTTTCAATGGAGATTGTGGCGGGAGACAAAAACAACACATACGCTAGCCGAGTCAAATGTGCGCTCGGATATTTCACTCGATCGGTCGGCTTTGAAATTCAAGAAAACGTCTTGGGCTTCACCGCAAAAAAACTTTTGTTGCGTTTGCCTCATGGCTGCTTTTGCAATTGCCACCTTTTTAAGATGACGTTTAACATTGCAAAGGACTTTTTGCTTGAAATGGGTGGAGGGAAAATGGCTAAGGAGGAGGACGAGGGCATGACCAAATAAGGGAGGATGGCTCCATCTCGCTTGGTGTCATTTTCAAAGATGATTTTAATACACGCACGCGCGCGCCAGCCAGCGAGCAGGGTGGCGGGAAGCGCGAGACGGAAAAGTGGAATAATTAAAGTCGCCGTTTCATTTGCGGCAACACTTCAAATGAATTCCCGTAATGATCCCGAAACCTTGAAAAGGAAAAATCCAATCAAACAATATCGGCCGGGCCTCATTTTCCTCCAACCCCCATCTTCACGTGCAAACCCCCTCCTCCCTCCCTCCCTCCAGCCCTCAATGTGGGGCACCGTGCACATCCTCATGAAGGGCGCGCGCACATGATGTGGCGATGATGCAAATGATGGCGAGGAAGGTCAATTGTCACGCCAAAAGCCTGCTGAGGGCGCACAAAAAGACGGACGGCGAGGCGGCAGCCGCACTCTTTTCAACCAAAGGAACACGACCGGCTGAGGCGAGCGACCCCCGAATGAAGAAAGTTGGAGGCTTTTCCGGATATTTTCTTCTAGAACGCGCGCTCCACAGTTTCACTCATGGGAAGGGAGGGAATGAAAGAAAGAACGAAAGAAAGAACGAAAGAAAGAAAGAAAGAAAGAAGAAAGAAAGAAAGAAAGAAAGAAAGAAAGAAAGAAAGAAAGAAAGAAAGAAAGAAAGAAAGAAAGAACCAGGCAACCCCCCCTTCCCGGTCTCCATGATGACACACGCTTGATGTGCTGCTGAGGGGTTGTCAATGATGCCAAAGAAGGTCAATTGTCCCAAAAGGCCCGCTGAAGGGAGGGCACCTTTTTTGTCACAAAACGCTCGCCGAAGGGGGCCTTTTTCCTGCTCGCTGCTTTTTTTTTTTCATTCAGGAGAATCAACGAATCCGCTCCAGGTTATTTCTCTCGCTCTCCAAATAACACCCTGGGCCCATTTTTCTTGGAGGAGACCATTGTTTGGAGTTCCCTCCCATACCTTTGACCATTGGGGTGGAGGGGGTAATCAGGCGTGACTGTGCGTGTGCGCGTGTGCGTGCGTGTCTATTAGCGCACGAGTGGATGAGCAGCCGCAATGCTCAACTGACCTCTGGCTGCTGCCGCTCTTGTTGTGCAGTCTGCGGGGAGCTCAGTGACCGTGATGCCTTCAAGTGCGATGCCTTCAGGGGCACATGTTAAATGGACTGATTGACACGACGCCCTAATCTGCTCGGCGGGACGCTGCGAACGAGGGAAAAGAAAAGGGAAAATCCAAGCTCGACGAGCTGATTTTTATTTGGATGGAAAATTCCGGCGAATGACAGTTGCGATTCGGTAGATGACATCATCAAAACAAAGCTGTGTCATTGCGTTCTGAGACATCATCCGTTTTGTATTTTCTCTCTGCACTGCCCTCTGCTGGCGTGGCGACAGGAAATGACATCAAAGTACCCTGGGGCTAACGTCAGAAGCACAAACACAAACAAACAGGTGAGCTCGGGGGCACTTTGACGTCATTTCCTGTCGCCACCAGAGGGTGGCAGAGAGTAAAATAGCAAGGCTCCCACTTGTGAAGCCAAAGATATTGACACTGCCCAATGTGACCCAAGTCCAAAGTCATTAGAGCAGACAAAACGTGCAAATGGGAAGAAAATACAATCAAGTTAGCCCACCGTAACGCTCGTGGCTCATTTGAACGCGGTTGCTAACCAAAAGTGCAGCACCGAGCTGGATCAGTCCTTAGTGATGATCGATGTTCCGGTACGCTCATATGTGCTTGTGGTTTATCTTCAACTCCACTTTCAGTTGACATTGAATGGTTTTCTCCCGCTGCATTACACCCCTGCACCTGTGCCGCTTAATGGGCTGTGCGTGTGTGTGTGTGTGTGTGTGTAAGAGGCAGGTGTGGGACATTAGTTATGGGGTGGTGTCCCTTGGACAACACCAACGTATCGCTCTCACCGTTGTAATAACACACTTCAACACGCACGCACGCACGTCAGTGAAAAATGTGTTAAAAGCATGAGCAATGTACTGTACGCAAACGGTTGTAGAATAAGAAAAAGAAAACATGGCTGAAATTGAGCAGGGTGTTTGGTTGGAAGGCGACATGTAGATAACTAGCAACACTGAACGGAAAGTCTGCCATTTTCATTCGAAGCCGCCATTTGGGGGAAATTCTTTTAGCCCCTGAAGTTAGAAAAAAGCCAAAGCTACTTTCAAGAAGTGACATCTAATTCCACACATTGTGGATTAATTGTCCTTTTTTGGTCTATGCCATCTCATGTTGGCAGAGGAACATTTGAAGGATTGGCCATGAGAAAGGAAGCAACGAATGCGACTGAACTTAATCATCTGATTGGTCACAGAGAAAAGACACCTGCGTCCCACCTGCTTACATGGCGTGCGCCGCCCTCTGCGACTTCTGGCTTGGCGGGCGGCCACGGCCAGCCGCTTACCGGGCAAAACAATGGCGCATCTCGGCGTCCATTAAGCGCCGGCGTTATGAATGATGCGCATTCGAAAGGAAGCGCCGCAGAACCACGCGCCCCGACACCCCCCGCTCCGACCGCCGCTCGTCTTTGTGCTGACACGGCGAGAAGAATGAGCGCATTGTTGCCCACATCGGTGTCAGGAAATAACAAGTGATGCTTCAAAGGCGAGCTGGGAACATTAAAACAGGAAGTTACGGTACAAACGTCGAGTTAAGACGCTCTAGGCGTAATAACAAAATATCCCTCCAAAGTTGGAGTGTATTGCGTCTTTGGGTTTTTGAAAAGCGCTCTACAAATTTAATGAATTATTATTATTATTGCAGGTGCACATTAATAAAAACCGATTTTTGAAGAATCGATTGCATTTGGAAACCATATCGACCAACCCTGATTTCTAGTCATGTGCCTCGAAGCGAGTTAGCTTGCAGTGTCAATTCAATTGTTTTTCCCCCCTTAAGGGGCAATTTTAGTGAGACGGCTGAAAACGTTCTTGCGTATCCGGCTAGCATTTTTGGGCCTCTTGTGTTTTATATTTTTTCTTAATACAAACTGATTCATAAGATGCATACCTGGTTGACATGCTTGGCAAACAACACACCATGTCATGTACATACAAGGTGTTTTTTTTTTTGTCTCTTCCGGGATATTTCAAGTGTCACGGCTAAAAGCTTGTTAGCATGCTATGCTAGCACTTTGAGATACAGATTACTTTTGTTTTCTGGCCGACTTTGGAGGTTGTAGACAAGGAGGATGCGCTCGTTTCAGCGCACGTGAACCTTTCATGTGGCACCAAACACGACAAAGTTGAAGCGTGGCTGCATTTCAAATGCTAATGTGGCGCTAACGTGATTAATAATTAAACAATTATGGTCATGAGTCAATAAGTTGCGCGCACGGTCGTCATTAGTCAATGGCGGTGCGTAAACAAAGATTTGACATTACCAATTCAAATGTGCAGGAAGGAAGAAAAGTGGAGCATGTTGTTGCTTTGCATTTGCTTTGTTGGAGAGGAGAAGTCATCATTTCAAACCAGTTCAAGGAACTGATGTTCCTTAGCATGTGAGGCTAGCTTTTGGATAATGCCGTACTGGATTACTTTCACGAAGGAAAAAATGTATCCTTGTTTCGGTCCACAATGTATTTGTTTCAACGGTCGATGGTGTTAGTTTCACATCCATGATTTCTCAGCGGTAACCCTTTCTTTCCGCCACCTCATCGTGAAAGTCTTCCTGCGGCGAGCGGAAAAGATGGAGAATGAAATAAAAAATGGAAAAAAGTGCAAACAAAGGAACGATAAGACGCACTGTATACGGGATAAACAGTTTGACGAATGATAAATTAGCGAGAGCCGGCCTTGTTTACGCCGCTCATTTTCCCGCCTGCACCTGCTCATATCCCGCTGGCCTGCAGCACACATCCCCCTTGCTCCCCCCCCCCGCCCTCCCTACTTCTCAACACTCCCTCCATTTCTCTCCTTCACTCCCGTTTCCTTCTCTTCTCTAATACCTGACAACTGTAAATGCTGGCAGTAGCGCAATACGTCGTAGTGCCACGGAATACGGTAGGACGAGCTGCGAGGAGCACTATCTTGGCGTGGGAGCAACAGCAGCAGCAGCAGTAAACCGACTTGTAGGACATCAAGTTGTACTTGTGAGGAACAATCATTTCATAAAATGTCATCTTTGAGTCAATATTTTGGACATAGGCACGGTGGGGCACCGGTGAGCACGTGAGCAACCTCTGAACTGCGAGCTTGCGGGTTTGATCCCGGCCGGCTTCCTGTGTGGAGTTTGCATGTTCTCCCCGTGCTTGCGTGTGTGTATTCTGCTTTCCGTCCAAAAACATCCACGGTAGGTAGGCCGATTGAGTGCTCCAAATTGACTGTCGCTCATTTGAATATTAATTACAAGCGAGCAAGTGATTGGACAGCGGTAAACGTGCTTTGAGGGAGGGATTGGCGTTTTTGAAGGTGATGCCTTTCGGGATCTCTACTGTACGAGTGTTTACACAGCAAACGATAAGAATATAGAGACAGCGGGTCTGCTTAATAAGTGCTAATCACTTGCTCTCATTTCATCCGCTCGCTGTGGTAAACAAGTGACACTCGAGGCTCAAGTACACGCACGCACGCAACCGTTACACGTGCGCACGCAAACACGTTCACAACCACACCCCTCAATTACACACACACTCACTCAACACAATTGACACACACACGCCACAATTAATGCCTCTCACGTGCGTACGTACGCACGCACTCAAACAACCACACAACTCTTTGGCAGACGTGCCCACACATTCAACTCAGACACACACGTGCGCACACCAGTCGCACATCTCTTCCTTAACACTCATCCGATTTTCTGGGTCGGCCCATATTTTGCATTTGTCTTCATTTTGCCAAGTGATCAATGACGTCATTGGCCAAATATGATATGTATATATATCCACCGTACACACCAGCATATACATGCACACATGCAAGCGCACAACACCACACACACTAAGGCACAAAACATGTTACATTTCTGCGTACACAAACACACACCTCCTCCCTTGGAGAATTGCCTAATTCTGTTTTAAAATTCTTAGTTAAATTGTTCCTAATTCTGAGCTAAAGTTCTACTGTGGGTATCAGCAGTAGTTGGAAGCACTCGTAGCCGTAGTAACGGCGCTTGCGCCGCTGCTGTAGTCGTACGAGCGAGAAGATTTTATTTTCTATTGGTTGAAGTAGCAGCAGCAAGAGTAGTACCGTTAGCGGTGTCATTAGCAGTAGCATAAAACAAGACTAACGAAGGTTATCATTGTTGATGTTTTGACTTGTGCGTAAATGACATCATTGAGAGACTTTGCATCTTGCTAGCTGACGGGCGGGCGGAAAAAAAGTCAATAAAAGACATCTCTGCGCTCATTTGCATATTGATAGAAGTCAATATTCTGTCGACGCCGCATGACCCGGAAGCCCCCCCGCCCCCGCGCCGTCCGCAAATAAAAGCGGACGTCAACGGAGAGAGCAAGCGGTGATTGAGGTTAGCGTTAGCGCCGAAGGACACAAAGAGCGCTACGGCTGCATTACCACTGCATTTGTGCGCTATATATAAAATATGTAAATGTGACAGTCACACGCCAGGATGGAAGATGACAGCTGAATTATAGCCGCCGCCGCCGCCGCGCAATCCATCAGGCTTTTTTGTTTTTTACCGCCGCCACCGCCGCCGCGTCTTTAAGAGGCGACAAAGGCCTTTAATCACAGTCTCAAGGTTGTTGGCGTTAGCATTGTATTCCTTTAATAGTTTCCGCGCTTCCATTAATGACACATTCCTATGTAAATATCGAATTGCTCCCTCCTGACGAACATTACAAGATACAAGTACTTCGGGGGGCAAAGTTTCTCGTTTTGGGTGTGTTGCAGGCAAAGTCCATAGTAATATTCGATTCTTGCTTCAGTTTTATTATATTTATTTTATGTCGCTTTTTTTTTTTTAGATGAAACTTAAATGTCTTTTACTTCCTCCACAATGTTCTTTGTATTTTTTTTCCCAACAATCGAATGTGATCTATTTGAAGCTGTTATGTAGAAGTACTAGTATTAGTCTGTAATCATATTAGTAAATGTAGTGTGGATATTTTTCAAGCACCTTGTTCCTTTACTAGTCTGAATGCCACAGTGGTATGTAAACACCAGAGGAACCCCCCCCCCCCCTCTCTCTCTCTCCCGGCAGCCATCAAAACATTTTAAGGTCCAATGAATCCGCCACCGCGCACACACATACACACGTCCCCGTGCACGCGTACACACACACTTGTCTTTTTTAGTCGCGCTGATGCAATAAAAAGCGATTGATTAATGGAGACTTTAAGAAAGTGATGCGAGGCGCTGATACAAATAACTCACACACACATCCATCCATTCATCATTTGCCATTTAAAGAAAATGAAAGTGCATATTTCCATCCGGCACGAGCTAACACATTAGCATCAGAAGCTGCCGTATCTTTAATTACACGCCGCCAAATGGCTCCACCGGCGAGGTTGTCGAAAACACACAAAAAGTGCAAGATACAACTTTTGTTTTTTTTCTCCATGTCACAATCAGAATGGTCTTGATTGGCAAAGTGACCGAAAGAAATGTCTCTTGGAGTTAGCACGAGCGCACGGCTATCAACAAGTGCGCAAAAAGTGCCCAAGACATACAGCGGCGCTTCAGTCTCACACGGCAGTGGGAAAACATCATTAATAAGACGGACTCAATCTAACTTATTATATTTCATTCATTGCCGTCCAAATAAAATGGTACGATTCCGCCGGCATAGAATAACAGCGCCTAACTTTTGATAAAAGCGTTCAGCGACTCTCTGAAGCGCCCGTACGAGAAGGAGGAAGGATTTGCCGCTGACATTTAGCCGCAAACAGGGACTCTCAGCCGGGTGGCGCGTCCCATCCCGCCTTTGTAACCTCTTCCCCCCCCCCCCCCCCCCCCCCCGCTTCAACTTTGAAATCTTCCCGTCCGGTGGTCCCTTTGCGCGCATAAAGCAGCCTGGCGCCGATGGAGCGCCGTCCAACTTGGGCGGTGGCCCCGGGCCACATGGCGGGAGCGGCGCTCCTTTCCACGCCGCCTCTCTTATCAGCGCCGCCAGCCCGGTAAGCTCGGATTAACATCTCCGCGTCGGGCCGGACGCGCCGCGATAGCACGGATCGGCGGAACCGCGGCGGACACAGCCTTTACTTCCTGGCGGAAGGGGAGGGGGGGTTGGCGTTCCGGTGAGGAGAACCTCAAGAAAGATGACAAGCCGGGCCGCTTCGTTCTCTTCGTTGAGATCGGACTCTTCCTTTGAAGGAAGCCAGGCGGTCCCGTCGGCGGCGGGATCAGATTCTATTGACGCTGCGGCTGCCAGCGACACAGGCGACGCCGGCCAAGTGCACAAAAGAAGATCCACATTGGAAAATCCAGCTAATCCCTGATTGAAAGTTCACGCGTTGGCTCCGATCTTTAAGCTCTGGCACGTTTTCCCCAGGAAAGGCCGGTCCAGGGAAAACACAAACTACTAGAGGCGGGATCGGTGCAAGCGCGGTGGGTTCAGGTGAGCCAACGTCGGGGCGACTTCTCCTCCTCGGTGCCTCCGTCTCAGTTCCTTCTCCCTCCCTCCCGCCGCCGGAGCAAGGGTGACGTGGATGGCGGCGGAACGGATGGCAGATGGCAGGCCAGCTTGCCTTCTGGGGAAGAGCTCCTCCACAGCTTAAAGTTCAGCTCCACGCTTGCCGCCGCTCTCCCCGCTCAAACTTTTGGCCGCAACTTTTGCCGCCTGGCGAGCGGTTATCAGGCGTGCGACATGAGGCGGGTGGCAGGCAGGCAGGCAGGCAGGCAGGCAGCGGAACAGACCTGAAAAGGAAGGGGGAAAAACATGTCGGTACCAAAAACTAGCTTTGATCAGTAGGGACCTTCTTTATGAGTTCAGTATCAACGTCAATCCGATATCATCGCTATCATGAGTTTGTCGAAAGACTTTGCGGGTCAGTAATGAGTGATATCGATTCCCGCTCGAAATGAGCCACTGACCCATTTGCGACCCTCAACGGGATAAGCGGTGTTGAAAATGCACAGATGGATTTTCCGTATCAAAAATGATGGGTCTCGTCTTTGTAGTCAAGTGTCATCTTTTTCAGCTGAGCATCATCGTATGTATCAATTGGATGTCAAGTATGAGTGTCATCCGTAATTCCGTATCATTGTCGGTATCAGTCGAGTGCGGTCGCGTTGGAGTCCACTCGAGTTTTGCCAACGGAAGCTTTCCGCCAAGTGTCGCTCGGAAAAGTCCAAAGCAATTATTCCCACTTAGCTAGCGTGTAGTCGGCGATGAATGTCTTGCGGGGGCGACCCCGACGGCGGCGTCAACAATGTGGCGCTAATGGCCGCCGCCGTGGGCGCCGGAGCCCTCTTCACGGGAGCGCCGCGCCGCGCACTTGACCCACTTGACCCCTAGCGAGTCATGGCATGATAGCCGACGCTCCCCTTTGACGACGGCTCTCTTCTCATTTGCGACTTTCTCTTTTCCTCACGAGTTACTTGCCGACTTCTTCTGCAACATGGTCGATTTAATCAAGTTTGACATCAAAGTCCTGTGAGGATTTCGTACCATGCGCTCTGGAAATAAAGTTCGAGGATAAACAGTTTAATCGACCATTTTTCCCTGCATCCTTAAAATCGTGGGCACTTTTCGGATTTCTTTTTGATCATTTCATTTCATTTGGACATTTTCTCCAAATAAGCGGTGATACATTACAAAACTTGACCCAATATTTGTGTGTTTCTGTTTTTCCATCTATTTTATTTAAATGCGATTTTTTTTTATGAATAATCCATTGACATAATTGAATTGATAATTAATAAAGCACGTCAAGCAAGCAAGCAAGCGCTTTAACAGAAATCGTTTGTTCTTCACGGGGGGCGGGGGGGGGGTCCCTTTAAGCAGATTTGGTCTCTTTTTTTCTGAATCATCATAATAATAATAACTATGATAATAAAAGTATTTTTGAGCTGTTTTCCTGAATCTAAGAGAGGAAGGTTTGTCATTGTGGCGAGCAGAGAATTAACACTCACCTTGACCTGTGGCTCACACTCTCAATTACGCATCAAATTCTAATTATATGGAGAGATTAGAAGCTTTTTAAATATGATTGCAGCATTTAATACACTTTAAAAGTTGTACGCTAGACTACACTCAACGTGTGTGTACGTGTGTGTGCCTGCGCGTGTGTGTTTTTAAATGACGTTCCTAATTAAAGCTTAGGGAGGATTTTGTCCTCATGTCCTCATTCTCATTTTCATAAAACATGGGTGAAATATTCATACGTTTAACACGTGCTATCACTTTTCTTTACTGCTTGTCGCTTTCATCTTCGTCAGGCACTCGCATCGTCAGGCGCTGAAAATCGGGCGCAGGCAATTTGTAAAATAGAATAATAATAAATATATATAAATATGACAATACATTTAAAAAAAATAATACTAATAATACAGATAATGGAAGGATGAATAATGATAATAATAATGCTATGAAAGAGTATACAGCACATATGTGAAGCACACTCTTTTTTGGGTCAGTCCAATTTTGAACCTAGTGGTTTTAAGGGTGCACGCGCGCACACACACACACACACACACACACACACACACACACACACACACACACACACGTTGAGAGATAATTCCTGGTCCTTTCTCCATTGCTATTATCTTTTGCTGCCTTCCTTGGAAAAGAAAGTAGCTTTGGCTGGATTTGACGCGGGCGCCTGTTGTTGTGCCAAGCTGATTTGACCATAGCATTTGAAGAGGGCGCAGCCACAACTGCTCTTTTGGATGCACGTTGGCTGGCGCTGGCTCCCCGGTTGCAGCCTCGCTCGGCGCTACGCAGCTCAGAGGAGATCTTCTGTGCCGTAATTCCGACAAGGCCTCAAGAAGGCTCTTGCTGTGATCCAACGCACGCAATACAGTAAAGTGGCTTCTTTTGCATGATCCTATTTTGTGATGATACGTAGTACACAGATACTACATTCAATCTCACTCCAATACCAGCTAAGTTACAAGGCGAGTATCGCAGATGGCAATACGCCAATAAGAATGGACAACTTCCTAAGTGATTCAGCTAACTAACTAACTAACTGATTGACAGAGCAACTCACTGAGCAATCCAGCAGACAAACTGCTTAACTGGCTGACTAACTGACATCATATTCAATATAGGCCATCTTTGAGGTCACGCCAAGAGAATGCTGTTGTTGTTTTTTTTCAACACGGCCGACCGACAGAGTAAAGAATCTCCCACTCGCGTATTCACGACACAACAATCATGTCCTTTCATATGATACCATATATGCATATGCTTCCTATGCCACAGCCCAGCTGTAGTAAGCCTTTCAATTGTTGGAATGTGATATGTTCAAATCCCGCTTCCTCTGTTTTAAGATTTATTATATGTAAAGCGCTTTGTTACAACTCCAGCTCTTGTGAAATGTTATGTATAAATTCTTGATGATTCAAGAAAATTAGCACCAAACACACAAAATTGACCACATATACTTAAAAATAAAAAAGAAATACAATCCAAAACTGACAAGAAGAATACATTTCTCAGTCAAGAAAACACTTGAAGGTTTTTGTTTTGCTGTGCAGTCCTCATCAGGCAGGGGCGTGGCTACCAAGGTCATTCATGGTGGTCATGGGATACAGGAAGTGTGCAACAGTACACCCTAAAGAATGACCTTTTGATGGACTATTGATCAAACACTGATGATATTTTACACCTGGTGAGTACAACCCTTTTTCCGGTGTGATATTGTGCTGTGTTGAAGAATGCCAGGCCCTCGTTGCTTGCTATCATGTGGAATCAATCAAGTGCCTATTGAGGTGAGCATGGCTCACAGAAGCTGCTAACATTGTGTAGTTCCTAGCGCCAACAAGCACGTATCACCCCTGAGTCCAGCTTGATACTAGCGAGCGATCCAACCAACTCTGTGGCTATCTGTCTAGTTTGACCAGGTGGATTTGATTGGAAGCCTTTGGGAAACTTGGCTGAGTAAAATTTGTTTGCAGCAGCGAGCGACTGTGCCTGTATACGTAGCGACTCGCTCGACCTTCTAAATATGCGTCTAGCTCTCGAGCTATATCATCTTTGTAACTCCATTGCGTTGATTTTTTTTTTTTTTTTAATGCAAATAGTTTGGAACTTTATTGAGTGACAGCGTGTTTGCTGAACTGTTGGTGGTCCTTGCTAGATGAGTTGTCAATTTAATGAGCTAGTTGGATGATTGGACGTGAAGTTTGACATCTAGTTTGTCGGTGTTACTATTCAGCAAGTAAGTGACCGGCTAGCTTGAACAAAAAAGCGCTTTTTTTGTCGTTGTTTTTATACGGTGCGTCACGACGTCGACTTTCTAATGACTTGTTGATGAGTTGCTCTTCAAGGCGCAACGCTGACAATCAAGGACATTTTCTGAGAATTCAAACGTGTACTTTGACGACAGCACAAGTAGAGGTGGCAAATTGCGGTGGTTGTTTTTTTTCCCCGTCCGACCTCAGGAAGACTGACTGACTGACGACTGACTGACTGACTGACTGACTGACGAGTGAACGCATGCGAGGAGCAGCACTCATTAATATTACACAGACTCTTCTTTGACTTGATTTCTTTTCTCCGTCTGAGCGTCGCAGGCGGCGCGAATTAAGGTGTGCAAATCACATTTTAGGCTTCAGTGTACAAAGAAGCACAGAATTGTTTTAACCTTCCCTCCTCCTCGGCTGCATATGAATATGGGCGCGCATAAATATATGTATATGTACACAGGCAGGCCTTTTATCTGGATGAATTATTTCAGGAGTTGACGCGCACGCACACACGAACACGCAAAAAAAGATTCAGTTCAATAATTTAAAAGTTGATTCATTGCGTGCTGCCGCCACATTGCTGACAAAAAGTCAATTGGTAAGATTGCCATAGATTAGCATGCGAGCGAGCTAGCTACTGAGCTCACCTCATCTTCAGTGATAACGCGTTGACATGATGCAGCAGTGTGGAAAGTATTTTTGCTCATGAAATATGACCACTTTAAATGTCACTTTGTCACTTTATGCGAATAGGCCATGACTTTGTCTTCTTACCCTTGTTTTTGCTCATTTTTCCTGGCATAACATGGCGACTTAATGCTCTTGATTTCTTTTTCTCCACATAAATTTACATGTAGACTATAACTTCCAAATGACACTTTTCCCCGACTCAGAATATTGCAAATTTCTTGACTTCAAATAATTCTTTCCCCTGTACCTTTGTTTGTGTCAATTAGTATTCCTTCGTAGTGTGTTCTGGAAAACAGTAGATTTTGTCTCCCAAAATGAAGACGTTGTCATATTTACTTCGGATTTTTTTCTCTTTGGTAGCTGCAATTTTTTGGAGTCAAGTAAATATGATACATTGGCGCCTCAAAAGCAGCCTCGTGGTTTTTCCAAGCTGTCGTTCGGAGATATTTATTGATTTATTGATTGATCGATTGATGCTTTGACTTGTTGAATGAGATACAAGTGCTATGCAGAGAAATCATCACAGTCCTCACTTGGCGTGCGTGGATTGTCAAACTAAACACGAAACAAAGAAAATCACACATTATGTATTTCACAGGATAGATCTGCTAGCTTCACGCTATCATATAATGGCAAGCATATCACTAACGTAACGTAACAGATATTCAAATACAAACGGTGCATCAACCCATGTAGACAGACAATCTAGCAATACTCCTATTTTGTATCTTGTATCCATTTGCCAGAATGTCACTGTATGACTTTTTTTTTTTTTTCTTCCCTTAATGGACTTGCGTGCGAGTGCGTTAAAGGTGTTTAAATGCTTTTATTTATCACTGGCTTTAATTCGGTCTTTAGAGGAGAGTGTGTATATCAGCGGCGTGGTCAGCGGCCCCGGCATGAAATATTCATGAAAGATATGCGCAATTTATGAAAGCTTATTATTGTAAAATTGCTGATCCACTGCTGGGACGCAGCTACAGGAAAACAATGACGCCCCCCCCCCCCCCTTCGTCTTAAAATGATGATGATGATGATGCAGAGGGAAAACAGAAATGTGTGTGTGTGTGTGTGGGGGGGGGGGTTCCCTGCATATTTTAATGTTAATATCATAACGTGGAAGGTTATTATTATGTATGGAAAAAGAGCAACGCTTCAAATGGAAATGGTAAAATGCTTAAATGACCTGTAGAAATATAAAGCCACTCTGGATGTATAATAATATTCAATATGAATCTTCTCCATGTACCGTCTTGATATTTAGGGGATTTCTCATTCCAACTATATATTCATTCTTTTTAAACCGCAAAACCAACTTTGTTTATTTTATTAAACCAATTTTTGTCATATAAAATATTTTTTATATAAAAATAATGTGTAGAATTGTTTTTATTGCGGCATGACTATTTTCATAAAACTATGATTTTTTTTAATATTAGTCTTTCACAAAAAATGATTTGAAAATGTCTACATTGCTTTCCTCACAAAATGTCCTCACACGAGCGTATGAGAATATTGTGACAAGGGTCCAACCAATATGGATTTTTTTTCGGGCCGATTCCAATATAAGATTTCGATGAGTCATTAATCAACAAGTTCATGTACATAACATAAATAATGGTTAAAATAACATCTCTTTTTGACCTCTTATCACAAAGACATGAATTACAATCCGATATTTTGTCCTTGAGTTTATTTCCCTTTTTTACTTGATCCCACTACCGTTGTGGGTGAACAAGTTTCTCTTCTTTTTCTGTTGCAATGCAAACTTGAGTCTCTTTCTGTTCTGATGCTTTTGTTTCTCATATTGCATATGCATATTTGAATGTTAATGCTATATAAGCTGGAAGCTTGTTATTATGCATGAAAAAGAGCTTGCGATGGGGGATGGCGTCAAATCTGAAGGAGATGGTGAAATGACCTGTAGAAATGTGTGTATCCACGTATTAAAATCTATAAAGCTATATTGATATATATATGTGTGTGTGTGTGTGTGTGTGTGTGTGTGTGTGTGTGTGTGTGTGTGTGTGTGTGTGTGTGTGTGTGTGTGTGTGTGTGTGTGTGTGTGTGTGTGTGTGTGTGTGTGTGTGTGTGTGTGTGTGTGTGTGTGTGTGTGTGTGTGTGTGTGAGAGAGCTCTTGGTGTTTATGGGACGGAACTAATGGTGTCGGAGGTAGGAAACGCTCCTTCCATTGGGCCCGCGCGTGATGAGATGGGTCGCTGATGGGCTCGGGGTCAAGGGTTAAGAGCTGGTTATTTTTAAGAAGGACACGAATGGGGTGTGGACACTGATTGCCTGGCCGAGCGTCCTAATTAGCAATTAGCCGCTAAATTCGGCGCGAGGCCCATTTAGCCGCTAATGCTCATCATTTAGGCCACGATGGAGGGAGAAGATGAAGATCGCTCCATGCCACATTGTTTCCCCATAAAGCACGCACGCACGCACACACTCGCTGCAGCTTTTCTTCTTACTTAGTGCAACTTTCCTCTTTATCGCCTTCCTTTAGGAACAGATGAGCTTCCGTTTGCTAGCCACTTGCTAATGACGACCAAGATGGCGTTTGCGTCTCATTTCAAATGATGACCTCCGTTTGGAAGCCCACTCAGAAATTTGCCCCCCTGCTTCGAATAAAAAGCGTAGCCAAAGCTTGAAATCCGAGCTTTAACGAGAAGTCACTTTGAAAACTCCAAACGACTCCAAAGGGTCGTCGGGTGTCACGTGGCGGCCACCTGAGCGCGTACGAGCAACAGCAACGACGACCCAAACGAGAAAGTGTCGACGAGCGGGGCCGTGTTTGTCTCGGCCGCGATTTCCCGACGCGAAGCCATCGGAACGCGTTGTGACAGGCGTGAGTGCTCGGAGGACATTCAGCAAATGAAAGCGTCCCATCAACAAGTCAGACCTCAAAAAACAAAAAGCCATCTCGTAAACAACACTCTACGCACGCACGCGCCAGCTTTTGTTTACTTTTGGAAATAATGAGTTGTCGCTTTCCTGCAATTTCTTGGATGTACGTGACACTCCAAAAAAAACCCCCGAATGCAGAGCCTTATTTGTCTTTCTATATGTATCGTCACAGACATTATGCGTGTATGGAGGGTCTGGCCCGGCCCACTCACCAGCATAAATGGCAATTGGCCTTTAATATGAACAAAAAATCATATGCACTTGAGTCAACACACGGCATCATTGTACACGCGGCGGCCGTTTGTTTGCAAAGTCATGTCCGTGGCGTCCGCTTGAAACGGATTAGCTTTGTGTCTCGATACTTTGCTTAGCGCAAATCCTGCGAAGCCCGAGGGATCCGTTACTGATAGCTGGGGGCCATCCTTACCCTGAGTAGCCCCCCCCGCACCCCCTTTGCCAGGATGTTGTCACTCCTTCCTGTCATCTCTCCCCAAAAGGATTTTGGCTGCTTTTGAGAGACAAAACGTGAGCGACTTAACGCAACAAATAATAGCAATGAACAGACGATAGGGTGAACGATAAATGGCGGAGACGTGATGGCGCCGCAAACAAAATGAAGGACAGCCATGAGGGTGTGGCGCCCAAGCCAGTCTGAAAATGAAAATCACAAAACGCTAGTGAGCAAATAATGGCGGCAAAAGCGCGAGCCCGCAGCTGAGACTTCTTCGAGCGCGCGTGCCCATGCCAGCGTTTATCCATCGCGCTCGTCAGTCCTTTCCCTGTCATGTGGCGCCAAAGCACTCTTTGTATTTTATTTGTTTTTCGATTCCGCTGCTTAATTTCACGTGGGAGGCGCCATCGCTTTTGTTGTCAGCGCTCGTGAATAGTTAATGCCGCGACTTTTCATTGTATTTTTAGGCCACGTGACGTCGCCCCCTGACGACACCGCGTTTGGCGTTTTATTGCCCACGTGGCACTCGACGGCCGCCAGATTCTTTGCTTTAAACATGTCTGGGGCTTTTTTTCGTCTTTTAATCTGTCCTTTATTGCACCGACGCGTCTCACGTGCAGCTCGATTAGCAGTTTGCTTTTAAGGAGGCGCAATCAGAAAAGAACTTTGATTGGGAGTCAACAATCGCAATTGGCGCTTCCATATTGGGCTGTTTAAAATTCGTGACAAGGCTTCCATTCCTTGATTACGTTGTCAGCTCGGCTTACATTAAATGTTGTCCAGTCCAGTAGTTTCTCTGCTTTTCTTCTTTTTTTTATAATCAATAGAAAGTTGAGAAAGATTTATAAAGCAACAGGGCTATGGTGCTGAAATGAGTTTTATATAGAGAGAAATGGATCAAATACATAATGTTGCCAGCTTGATTAAAATAACATTAGTTCTTCATTATTTCATAGTAAATCTGTGCGTGTGCGCGCATGTGTGTGTGTGTGTGTGTGTGTGTGTGTGTGTTTGACTTAAATGTGTATTTTCCATGTCAGAGCAAATCCATTTTTAATGACATCTTTTTAACTCCTGTTTTTATTACCAAGTAATTTTTCAAGTTGATTCAAATAAATGCAAAAATGCATTAAGGGGCATTTTTTTAATTGTAATCAAGTTGATTGAAGAGATTTTTTGACCATATGTGCACCATAGAAGAAAGCTAAATTAAATAGAAATTGTAGGTTAGATTAAGTTTACATATCATATAAGTCTAAGTTCTAAGTTCATATTGTTTTTATTTTGATATAAAAAATACTTTCACTCAATGTAGAAATAATGTAAAATAACAAAAAATACATCCACGCTTATGTAAGGTTACTACAACACATTTTAAGTATGAAATAAATAAGAACATTTCAAATGAATGTAAAAAAATGGATACTTTAGGCTTGATTAGTTTCACATTTTATTTATATCATACTTTTGAGTTTGACAAAACTATATATAGCTGGCACGGACCAAGTATGAATCCATTATACATTTTGGTTCTGATCCATATAAATATGCAAATGTCCTTCTCTTCATTTTCAGTGAATAATGTATGAGTCATAATCACAAGACGCACGCACGCACGCACGCACAAACACCCACACACAAATCGTGCGTTAAAGTAAAATAAAGTAAAAATACTCACCCTGGCCCTTAGCCGCTCGCTACATACTCTTTATGCTAGCATCTTCTTTTGACAGGGAAGTTCTCGATGCACTGTTAATACCGAAATGATTTATTGCTCGTCGCAAGCAAAAGCCACGCATGCACACACACGTACAGGGACGCACTCGCATGCCTCAGCATGCCAAGAGTCCAGAAGATGGAGGCCGTCTGGATCGGAGCGCTCCAAGAGCTTAGCAGGGAGTCCGAATTGCTCAAAGCTGACATTTGTGCTTGGAGGAGCTGCAAGCGAGCATTAACAGACAGACAGACAGGCAGACAGAAGAGATTGCCCCTTCTTTTTAGGGCTCACCCCCAATAAACACAAATGTTCATCTCCTTCATCAAAGATCTTGTACATCCAAGACTGTACGTGCGCGTGATATTTAATGATCTCAGGATGTTGTTAAATCACACACAGACTGATTGCTTTTATGTTCCGGCGTGCCGACTTTTATTTTTTATTTTTCCACCTGGGCCGCAGCCCAAGCAGTCGTTGTCGAAAGATTACAGAAAGACGAGCGTGTGATTATTAGAACATTGCACTGGGTACAATCTCATCAGGGCTTTACATCCTTCTTTTGCTTCCGTTTGAACGGGAAACTACCGGCGAGGTGACAGCCGTGTAAAAAAAAAAAAAAAGCACTTGGCAAGGATATTCCCCGTTGGAATAAATTGAGATGATGAGCGAGAATTAAAAGTTTGAGTGGCGACGACGACGGCTCCGGTGTTCTTCCGTGTGCGCTCGTTCAGCTCTTAAGGCCCTCCGAGCGCTTCACGTGTTCCCCACTTTGGCCACATTGGTGACCCCGACGTGATGTTGGGCCAATCAATTCCTGCCGTTTGCAGCGCACTTTTACAAGGACCAGCTGCGCATCATCTGTATCATGTCATCTTTTTTCTGCATTATGTTATATTTTCACATTATATATATTGTTTTAATATATTACTTATTTACTTACTAGCTACTTACCAGTCACCCACTAGTCAGGTATCCGCAAGCCACCGTAAATCCCATTCGAGCCATACGATTGTAGCCATTTTGGCGGACTTGTCCTATGCTAGTCAGGTCAGCCACTCACCGTGACAAGTCACATGGGAGGCAAAAACAAGTGGGCGGGGCGTGTACTCTGACGTCTCGTCTGGTCATTGTCATGCGAGACGCTTACGGCTACACCCGTTAGCTCGGCTTCACCGCACGCAAACGTCAAAACAACACAAAAAAGTGAGAGAAATGTCAATCCAAATGCAAAGTTGCATTCAAACCGCTCACCGGCGCACAAAGCTCATTTATTTTACGAGTCGAGCGTGTTTTCTTTGAATATTTATCACGCGCCGCCGTTTGATGATGCGCGTCGACGCCGCGCCTGAAAGACGTCGGACGGGATAAAAATATCTGGAGTGAGCAAATTACCCGGGGAGCCGCGACGAGCCAAATATTCCCCTTTTTCACGCCGCCTTATTTAAACAGTTCACGTCCAGATGTGGGACACGCTCGGGCGGGAAACGCAACAGCGAGCGACTGAGCCACTCGGCACAAACAACAGAGTGAAGTCAGCAAAAATGGCGGGAAAGGCTTCCACGCCGCCACCGATGTGTTTACTTCTCCGGCTTGACTTGTTTAAAGCTCGACAAACAAGTTGATTCGCACTCGTCGCCCGCCTTGGTTTGTCACCGCGCACAAAGTCCGTTGTCATCCGCGCAATCGGCACGCTCGACGGGTGTGTTTAGTTTGACTGCAAAACATGGCAGGCCCCTCCCCCAAGGCCAAACAATTGCAACTTGCGTCATCATTAAACTCAAAGTCCATGTTGGCCTCAACCTCGTCCAGATCCAAGCTAGCACATTAACCCCAAACTACGATAAACCGGCCCCAATCGTGAATCGGGGACGACGAGAGCAACCAAAAAGAAAGGTCGGGTGCGTCTATTGTTACGGAACACAACATCGTGCGCGTCTCGAAAGAGCTGTCAAAGTGCTTTTAAACCGTTTTTTTTTTTCTTCAACCGGCAGTTGGAAAAACATTTCAAGTGATTAAATGAAAACAGGCGGGGGTTAGCGGTAGGACGAGAGCTTCGGGGTTCGGCCTCACCCTTGTTTGGATTTGGGCGCATTGGGTAGGGCTAAGAGTAGTCTGTAGTCTTTTTTTTTTCTTCTTCTTTTTAACGAAACGAAATGCCTCCGCAGAAAAGAAAAGAAATGCGTGGGACGGCCGCCATCCGATCTAAAGGCGGCTCGCTTAAATATTTGTCGGGGCCAACGTTTGTACTCTGAGAAAGGTTTAAAAAAGAAAAACACGCACACCCACATCCCTCTCCAACGCTCCTCCTTGTTTATTATTGTAAAGAGTCGGCGGGTTAGCGTGTTAACAAGAGTGTTTCTCTTTGCCTCCAATACATTCCTCTACTAATACTCCAGCTTATGTTTTTATCATCCGCGATTGTTTTTCCTGGAGGGCGAATCAAATAAAGTGTGCTTCTTTAATTCCCCTCTTAGGTGGAATGTGTGCAGCTGTGTGTGTGTGTGTGTGTGTGTGTGTGTGTGTTGCTTCCACTCAGGGCACTTTGTGTTGATTGCTGGCTGTGAGCAGGAGAAGCATGCGGCGCTGCAAATAATTGTTCTTTTCATGCTAAGAAAGGCCATATCAATTAAGGCTGAATAGTCTCCTTAGTTATTAGAGTACAGCTCAGTGGTTTGCCGTCACTCGTATCGCTCGCTTCCTGCCGTGCGTGTGCGTTTGCGCGCGCGCCTGTGATGTTCTTACGCCGACGTGAAAAATATTTGTGAGTCAGCGAGTCGCGGTGGCCAATGCGGGAAACGACGGCAATTAAAAGAAGCGCTCAAAGACGCGCTTCGCTCAAAGCCATCGCACACGCTGGGCGTCTTCTTCTTTGCCGCTCGATTATGTCGCGCTGCCGAGGGAAAATGAGATTGAGAAGAAGTCACGCGTTCTAAAGTTCCACAAGTAGCGTGTTGTTGACGGGACTGCTTAGCAGTCAAATAGAAGGCCTACTTTGCATACGTGCCACGTATGCTAGTAGCTATGCTCGTCGTGCACAAGGAAGTTGTTTTGTAGGCAACTAGTCCTGGCATAGCGGTTGGATTGAAAGGAGTCACATCTTCCGACCGCTTTGTACTTTCGAGTATATTCCCCCAAATATTCAACAATGACGACTTTTTACTGGAAGTTCAACACATCCAAAGCACGTGCTGCTTTCCATCACGCCACTCGCTGCGTGTGACAAATTCAACTGATATTTGGGAGTCTCGGCGGGCGGCGTACGGGGGAAAAAGGAAAAGACGGCAATTAAGAAAAAAAAAAAAAGAGTTACAAGACCTGACTTGTGTCAGCTTTTAAAAGAAGTCGCTGGCGGATGCTTGAAGCCATTTCTCCTCCTCCTCTTCTTCTTCTTTGGTGCTCGATTACGCGGCGCTGCCTGGGGACTCGGGGTTCCCAGGGCGCGAGTCGTCTTTTATTGAAAATAAATGGTGCGTTTGAAATATCCACAAGTAGGTGCCAGAAATAGACGGAGAGCGGAGACGCTAACAAAAATAGATGCCGTTCGGAGCAAGCGTGAAATGAAGCGCACAATGCGACACAACGCAGCAAGTAATCCCGTTAAGACATGTTAAGGGCTTGCTGCTCACTGTAATGCTGCTCGCGCACAAGGCAGATTAGTTCAACGGCAGGAACTGCGACCATTGTGCTTAACTGTGGCACAAAATTGCCAGCGTTGCAGTTCATGCAAAACAAAACAACTCAATCGTTCGTCAAAAGTAGTCAGATACAGACCATGCTAGCTACGACAACCTCGCTGCGATTGTGGCGTGCCGGAAAACTGCAAAATAGCCAACAAGAAAATTGCCTTTGGAACTTGAAGTCAAAAGATCTATGTCCGGCCGGATGTGAGCATGAATTAGAGCCGCCAATACAACACAGCATAGCAAATGATCCGAAATAAGCACATAAGCAAGCTCTGTATTATTTGTAATATTTGAATATTCGGAATAAATAAATAAATAAATAAATAAATAAATAAATACTGTATGAAAACTTTTCCTCCTTCGTAGCAGGAGAAATTCTCAACAAAAAGTTGTTGTGATCTCATGCGCCAAAGCTGACGCTCCCGATTTGATCTGGACTTGAAGAAGCAAAACGTTTTATGATTGCCATTGAAAAAAGAACATTTCATCTTTTAACTGGCGCGCTCTTTATGATCTTTTAACTGCTGCCGCTGTTTTACGCTTTGTGCGCTTTTATGACGCGCCTGCTTTATTTACTTTTATGTTCCCCTATGGCCGTTTTAGTCCGAGATCAAATCAAATACATCGCAGCGGAAACTGCAAAAATGATTCATGTTTTTTTTTCTTCTCTTCTCCATTCCACAACAAACTAGTTGTCAACTGTGTGCCACGAGCACTGCTAGTGGCGTTAAAAAGTTGAACTTGGACATTTGATGTTGGGCTCACCTGGAACGTGGTCGCAAGACGCAATCTTAGAAATATCCAAATTGCTCATCTGGCGGCATTGACTGCTATTTTTTAGCCATTTCCACTCACCAGCCATTAAATACGATTAAATTGACATCTTTGCATTTGGGGGGCAAACTATCTCAAGCTATTTGTTCACGATCAAATCGATTGTTTTTTTTTTTTATTCCAAGCTTTGAATAATAAGGCAAGTTGGTGTTAATCTTGCCTGTTTGAAGTTTTACAGGGAGGACCCAAGGTCACTTACGAAGAGTCTTGTTCTCTGCTGAGTGGCCATAGAGAAGAATTTATTTTTGTTAAAAAAAAAAGAAGAAGGGAAACAAAAGTTTAACTTTAACAATGAAACTTGTCTTGTGTTCTAATGACATCTTTTTTTTTTTCCCCCCAATTTTGGCAATACACAAGTGAACATCGTCAAAGGCCGTCGCAGCGGTGGCCGTCAGCGCCGGAAGACATCTTGTTTGCGCGTGACAACGTGGCCGTGATCAAAAGCGCCGTTAGCTACGGGAGGCGTGAATTAGGCGCCGTCTAATGAGACGCTTTTTATTTCGTCCAGGTTTTTTTCCCCAGTTTGTTGCTTTTTTTTAATGCGACCAATGTCGGTTTGATAGCGGGCCTGTTGAATCTGCTGGTCGTCAACACGCGTCAAGCTGAAATGAATATTCCTCACCTGTCGGCCGCTGTTGACTTGCCTTGTTTGGATTTCCCAGCGGGGAGGGAAAACTAAAGGCGCGTATTTACTTTTAATTGAAAGGAAATTAAAGATGCATGTGACAAAGCCGAGCGGGCCGTGATGGCTTTTGTTTAAGACGGATCTCATAAAGAAAACCCCCCGCCGATAATGACGGCGTGGAGAAGAAAAAAAAAAGAGAGAGAGAGAGAATCTTGGACATTTCTCCAAATACAATTACCTCTCCGTCACCTGATCCAATCAGAGGCATTTGCATTCTGTTTGCGCGCAGCCTTCCGTGAACCGGTAAACAAGGCGGGCGGGCGGGCGGGCGGGCGGCGGCGAAGAAATCTGATGTGTTTTCACGCTTTACGCCGCCTCCTCTGTTTGCTACACTTTATTGGGAATATTTGAATTCCTCTGAATTGATAAGTCAACGTTCCAAAAGAGGCGAGACGGGAATATTAGCGTTATGTTTGGAGACAGCTGTTGTTTGAATATTTGACGGGCTGTGATGTGTACTTAAGGACGTATCAAAGAAGCGCCGCCACTTTGGGGGGCCCGGGGGGGGGGCGTCGCTGGCGCCGTGACAACAAAGCATCAGACGAGCTCGGATAGTCGGCGGGAATGTTGCCTTCTAATCCTTGCCCCTCTCTCCTCCGGCATGCTTGACACTGGACTCACGCGGCGTTGGCACAGACTCGCTTTTAAGTGACACTCGGTGCCGAAATGCGCCCGCTTTTACAGCTAAACAAAAAAAGAGATATTGTATATCAAGGCGACACTTTTGTTTTGGCTTCAAGAGGCAAAGGCTTCCATGTTCAAATGGTGCCAGTGTTGATTTCATCCATTCTCTTCTCTCCAACTTCCACTTTGCAAACATATTCCCAAAATTCACGGCATCTCGCTTTTCAAATTTGTCAATGCAAATATTTGTACGTTTTGCACAATTCCATTCCTTTCTGATGTGACATTGGACAAAATAGTGTGATGTCATTCCCGTTCCACTCTTTTGGGACCCGATAGCACGTGCTAATAATTTCCAGTTTTTCGTCAGCATTTTTAATCATTTTTTTCAGGCATTTCCTTCCACGTCCGCCTGCCCGCACTCAGCACGGCCCTCGATTCATTTTTGAATACAAACGTCGACTATTGGCAAGCTTCTGAAAGATGTGATACCAGTGTTAACCTCAGGGTGGCAGACATTGCTCACCGGCGCCTTAATTAATATATACATTGAAATGAAAAAGAAACCTTTGCATGAAGTTGACTGATTGTATTTTCGTTTTGTATGTTTTTTGTGTGAATGAAAATGTAACATCCTCATGTGGTGATGTTCAGGTTAATGTTTGTGAATCCTTTTGGAAGCGCGCCTCTAATTAGCATCTAATTAGCATCCGTCGTCACGCTCTTGGCGTGGACGCCGTTCGTCGGGATCCAAGTGCGGGCTGGACAGCTGAGGAGGGTTCAAAGTTTGCGACTATCTATTCTACACCATCACGCCTCCTCCCTCCCTCCCTCGTCATCCTTTAGGCCAGATAATCAAGTAGCGACAATGAGCTCAAAACATAGACAAATATGAAATATAGCCGCGTGAAGAAGAAAAAACATTTTATATGAGGACTATCCGATGAAAACGTTGTCAAAAAGAATTTGCAATAACGACATTGGCTCCAATTGGATCAAAACAAAATAAGAGCCAGCTGTTGTCAACTGGCTCCAAGCCCTTTGACGCTCGCTGCCCATTAAAAGGCAGCTTTTGCTCAAGTGGCTGCGTAGAAGCTGCAGACAATGTTCTTGTTGAAAGCAGTCTATCTCCCCTTGACGATGATGTCATCGAATTATCGGAATGCGGGCGGCTGTATTCATTGTGCGCAGTTGTGTGTGAAAGACGGGTAGAAAAACTCAACATTGATTTTCCACAAATCATTGTTTAAAATATGCTACAAAAGTACGTACAATAGTCCTATCGCGAGCTAACGACTAATGTTAGCAAACCTACAGTAGCATTTTCCACAAATAATCATTTTTCAAACAAATAACCATTAATAATAATATCGATCAAAATCATCGTGTGAAGCGTGCACAGGAAGCAAGCATGTTGCCATTGGAAAGTGACGTTGTGGCAATGTTGCCCCCCACCCACCTCTGTTGCATTTAAAAGCAGCTCCTGCATCAAACTTGTAATGATTCTCATTCGAAGCAAGTCAAAGTCACGGCAGGAAAGCTTCTAATTACGGCTTCCTGTCTTTTCCAACTGGTCCTATGGTCAACGCCCCCATCCTTCTTCTTCCTGTATGAGTGTGTGTCCTGCTCTCCTATCTCCAACTTGTGTTGTGTAACATGGTAGAACATGTCAATGCAGATCAGCGCAAACCAGGCCAAATGAAATCAAACCCAACCCAACCCAAAGAGCAAACGCACCAAAACAAAGGAGCAAACCACGCTACCGAGCAGAACCCGACGTGATCGCATCCATTTACAACGCGACAACCAACCAACCAATCAAAGAATGGGGTTCCGTGTGCCATTGGAGCGACAATCCAATCGATGTCACTTCCCACTTTAGTCTTTTTGTTATTTTGCTCTGTGCTCTTCTTCTTCGTCTGTCTGTCTGTCTGTCTGTCGACGGGTTGTCGTAAAAACACGTCTTGCCACTCGGGATAGTGTTTAAACGGAGGTCTCATGCAAAATGAATACTGGGTGGCACATTTTATTGAAGTATGATTTAAAGAAGGGGAGGGGGGGGGCTGAGGCGCGAAGGCAGTGGGGGGTGAAAATGATGAAAATGCGGGACAGGCAGCAAAGAAGCCGACGACGAGGAGGAGGAGGAAGAGGGCGTTTAGAGGAAGAGATCTTGTCATAAATTATTTTACTCATACGCGGCGGCCCTGCCGATGTATGTTGCGTGTGTGAATAATGCATGGGGCCGACGCCGCATAATTAGGACAACAACGCTATTCTCTTCTTCCGCCTCCTCCTCCCGGTGTGTGTAATGGATGAAGAAGCCTCCTGATTGATCTGTGAAGAAGCTCTCTAAATGGCCTTCAAGTTCTCCCGTTCTTTGTCATATCGCAGCTAAATGATACGGGCTATCATTCCCATTCTATGGCAGAAACCAAAAGTGTGACATACAAACCCACCTAGACAAATCCAAGCCAGTCAAATCAAACCCACCATGCTTAAACCGACGCACTCGACCCAAACCCGCAGCTAACTAAAGCAAACGGCTCACATCAAACCAATCCAAGCCCCAAAAAAACTAACCAAACCCCAAAAAACTAAACCCAACTAATTCAGAGCGATGCCCGTCGAGGGCAAATTTAAACAAAGCCAAAGTACCCAAGCAAACTAATCGCAAAAAACAAACCCAACGGAAGCAAACAAACCAAAGTAATCGAAATTCAACTAAAAAGCATACCGGACCAACAGAGCAGCAAAATCAACCCTAACCCAACGCAACTAACCCACAAAAGACAACTGAAATGAACCCAACCCAAATGAGACAAACCAAAGTCATCCAAAAATCCCAAATAACCAAATATGGAAGTGCAAAAAAACACAGCCAATCAGCCAAACCTCTGGCCCTCTTCCTCCTCATCATCCTCATGTGTGATTGGATGAAGAAGCTTGTCAATGGCCTTCAAATGCTCCTCAACATTCTCGTCCTCTTCTTTGTCATATCCAAATGACGGTGGCCGCCATTCCGACGCTCATCGTCATTTAGGCGGCAAATAAGCTAAAGGTAATGTACGGCGGGAGGCGGCTAATGCTAATGCGTGCTAGCTTTGCACATTCATTATGGGCCGATTTGTTTTGGGGCTTTTGCTCGCAGTCATCCATCCTAACGCAAAGTGACGCCAAGACACAGCAAAGTAGAGGAGCTTACTATTTAATGTGTGTGTGTGTGTGCGTTTGCAGATAACACCTTTTTTCTTTTTTTTTTTTTTTAAAGGAGGAATTGCCTTGAAGCATTATCCCCCAGACAGGCTACACGGCTAATCTAGCGCTTTGAGCCATTACACTACATTTATCTCTGACCCCTCTCCCGCTCCATCATTGCACTTTAAAGTCCATAAAAGTGTGTTTAGACAAAGATGAAGGCATTACCTGCTCGCTACTTAGCCCCACACACACACACACGGGATATTAAATATCCTTTATCTCAAACGGGGGGCGCTGTAAGCCGATATCTCTGCGGGCCCGCGGCTGATAGCGCACACACACTCGGGTGTAATAAATACACACTCTCAAAAGCACGATCTTATTTATTTGCTAAGGACAGATAGAGTTGCAAAGTCACAGCGGGCAGACGGGGAAGATAATCGGACACACCTCGCCGAGGCACCCGTGGCACACGCACGCGCCCAACCCGAAAGCAAAGAGCCAAGCGATGCTCAATCAGACCAAACGGATACAACGCAAAAGAAAACAAGCCAACCAAGTCAAACCAAACCAAAGCAGACGGATTGGGCCAGTTTTCATGACATTTAATGACAGTTGAAATGTATGATGTGGAAAGATACTCAGCAGCTCAGGTCTGTATCATTGGTATCATCTTGGTGTCATCGGTATCGTCGAGATCACTCGTTTCGTACGTATCAGCAGAGTTAAGAACTATCCATTTTGCCAGTATTATTGGGATCATCACCGTCCTTGGTATCTTGAGTATGGTTAAATCACCAGTATCATCCGTATCATCATTCATCTGCGATCCTTATTGTCATTGTTGCGTGAACGGCTGCCCAGCGGTCCCGTCCGGTCTTGCACCTCCCGTGTCTCAAGTATCACCAACATCACTGATCCAGTCCGTATCAGCGGTGGGGTGGCTTGGATACATTCCGGAGGATCACCTTATCGTATGCGTCCTCTGTGTCATTGGCGGGCAGACGCGCTACATTCAAGAAAAAAAGAAAAGAAAAAAAACGAGGTTAGCGCAGGAGACCCACTTTTCTCCAGGTTCCCCCTCGCTAGCGCAGCCCCCCCTCCTGCGGCGCTCCCCGTCACCTCTCCAGCTTTCATTACCTCTCAGAGGGCAGGCGGAGCTGGGCGGCCGGGGAGACGTTCTCGACGGCGGCGGGGGTCAATCAGATTAACCTATAGCGCCTTTCTTCCTTCATTACGCACTCCAAATTACACCTACTAAGAAGACACCAGGGCCCCCCCCCCCCCCAGCGCCTGCCTTCATATATGGGCTGATATCTATTTAAAATCGAATCCCTCTGGGTGGATTTCCATTTGTCTTGCGTTCCTGCCTATTGCCCGCAGGAAGGTGCTGCAACCTGGGCTCCTGCGCAAATTAACTTCACATTTATCACTCCAGACGCAAGCAGAGGCGGAAAACTCCAGCCCAGTGGCGTTCCAGCCGGATTTGCCTCCACGTTGACGTCTTGAACCGCGCGTGACTCCATAAGCCTCGACTCTTCACGTTCCGCTTGCTTCTCTCGGCCAGGTTTCAATCTGCGTAAGAAAAAAAATGATGGCCTTAGTATTCTGAAAGCACCATCGACGCAGATGTAAACGGCGTCCATGTTGTAAACAAGAGCTGACGTTGACACTTGAGATAAACAAAGTTTGTTTGGAACGAGAGCAACGCCATATACCAAGTGGGGGAAACATTCCGGGGATCAAAAGTTGTTTAGAGAAAGAAAGTTCATTTCTCTTTCCCCCAAAGTTGATCTGTTTTTCGATGTATCAACTTGCGTGCGCTGATGGGCCGACGTCACCGTTGGCTGCCGTTGGATGCGTGCAAACGTGCAGTACGTACTGTATGCTGCCTTGGTTCTGTTTGGGCTGCTGCTTTCTGAAACCACAATGAATCCCTTCAAAATATTGCAAGTCAAGTCTCCGAATCACACGTCAGGTGTGGCACACGCTTCATGTCCGTCACGTGAATTTCGGCCAGCCTCTATTTTGCACTCATTTGGCTTTTTGCACCTGCAAGAGCGAGCGTGTGACAGAGAAGGCTAACGTTAGCGCGTGATGCTATATGGGCGGCCGCTTCCCGGTTATGAATAGCCCCCGTTGAAAGGTCAGCACCGTGACAATGGCGTGATGGATCTGAGCCGCGGCCAATTAAAGAAGGACGCCCGGCACGTTGGTTTGCGTGCTTACGGCGTGGCTCGGCCCACTTTTTTTTTTTTTCTTTTCTTTTTTTAATTCCCTCAATTATTCACCTTTGCGATCATGGCGCTCATTAGCAACGCTGCCAGATGAGCTAAGGTCAACACGCGCAAACTTTAACAACTTTAGCTTGCTCACAACAATGCGCACGCACGCACACACGCACACACACACACACAGTGCAAGCTGCGTTGAGGAAAGTAGGACACACACAGTCGGGTCATGAATAAGAGGAAGCCGACTTTTTGCTGCGCATTATTTGACCCTTTGAAACTGGCAGCAGCCCAATGAGTTTCCTTCCTGGCCCGCTCTCACTTTTTAAGGCCACCTTTAGTTGAACTTGCTTCTTTCTTTTTTTTTTCCGACTCCTCTCGCTGCCTTCCTCGCTCGTCTTGTGTATCCAGTCCGGAATTATAGATGAGGATAATAATAATAATGTCATTTTGTAGCGGAATCTTAGTCATTACCTGCAGTAAAGTGCTTCTAATTGATACCAGCAGAGAGATAATGATTACAATGCCCTCCAGGAACATATTATTGCAATATTAACCTTTGTATATACTTTTATGCAGAGGACCGGGGCACATTAAGGGACGTGTAAATCTTACTTGTGCGCCGTAATGCCATTAGAAAGCAACGGAGAGCGGGAGGTGTGCCCTTTGCTTGATTAAGTGCGTCCGAGGCTCTGCGGCCATCTGCGGAAAATGGATGATGCGCCGCTGCAATCTCACTGGCTCACATTTACGCCTTATGGACTTTTGTGTGCGCCGTGGAAATTAACGGAAATGAATTTACGGTCCCAAAAATTCAAGTGGAAAGGGCCGACGGCGGCATTGTGAAGCAAATGTGCTGCTTGTATTTTTTTTTCTTTTAAATACTCTCTTTGTTCTTGGTCAATTTTTATATTTTGCATTTTTGATTCTAAATTTAATTACGTTCGATGTTCCCATTTTATTTATTTATATTCATCATCATTTTTTATTGCAAATTTAATGACATTCTACCTTCCTATTATTTGTACTGCGGTGTTGCATTTTTCCTCGTAATTTTCATTTTATTTCAGTGTGACATCACACTGATGTCATGACATGCTTGCGTGTGTGTTGATGTACTTGCACAGCTGCAGTGGCACACTTTACCGTAAATAGTTGGCGCTCCTTATAATTGCCGCCAAAAAAAAGCATATATTTAGCGGGTTACGCTTTTGAAAAATGTAAAAACGTAAATGAGCGGGGTGACACAGAAAACCAGAGCGACTTCATTCAACAATAAGCCTTTCCATTTAGTCTGAAACCTGTTTTGACGCACACTGTCGAAAAAGGAGACATTCTTTTATACTTATTTTTATTTTGATCATTTACAGAGACAAGCAGCTTTAGTTTGTCCTTGACACGTCCACTTGGAAAGTTGCGGACATTTTTAGAGCCAGGCAACCTTGAGTGGCTCCACTCAACACCCCCTCCTGTTTTTTTTTTTCTCTTTACTAGCTTATTTCTTTCACTGTCTTTCTTTTTTACGAAGCTGTCATCTGCCCTCCCCCCTCTTTTTTGTTGTTGATTTTGTGTGTGCGCCCCATAAAACACTTTCCAGCTTGATGTTTCAAATGAGCCGCGATTCCATGAGCACGGTCGAGGCGTATTCTTCCACTCTGCGTCCCTTGAAATTCAAGATTTATTAAGTATCTTAGCGTGTTGTTTTTTTTTTGGGGGGGGGGGGGGGGCGTATCTTCTGCTTGCGTCAAAAACAACTCAACTGAAATACCATCATAGAAATGGTCTGAAACTTTAAAAACGGCACATCTTGGTCTTCACTTTGTGTTGCACATTACTGCCACCTACTGGCCTGGAGTGCAACTTCAACTCATTTACATATTTACTAAAAACTTAAAATACCTCACAGATTAAGTCAATGAACAGTTCGGATAATCTTCATTTTTTTGTTTGTCAGACGTAAACAACTTAGCCTTGCATGTAATTTTTTCTAAATTAGTTTTAGAAAGTACTTTTACGAACCACATTATTTTTCACGAATCTCAATGTACACACATAATGATGTAGTCACAAAAACCAAGTAAAAGAAAAAAAAGACCCCAACCTTTTAGTGCTGACTGTAAAAAATGTGTGAGAACGTGTATGAAGTATGCAGCTGGCAAATCTAGTGGATGAAAATCCTCCTAGCACCAACGATGTTCTTTCTTAGCGCCCATCTTCCCAGCGGGAGATCAATGTCATCCCGCGAGAGGCGGGAAGCAGACACAAGAAAGGGCCACGGGAAGCCGGGAGCAATCGCGTGCGTCCAGCGGAGGGCGACACGGCTCTCCGGCTTGTAATTATGTGCTAATAGCCACCGAGGAGGTCATTTGCCGCCATTAAGCAGCGCCTGTAGGTCGTTAGCGGCCCGCAGCATCAGCCGGCCTCCTTAATGCTCCCCACGAGGCCGTTAGCGCGCTGTCGCCGGCCAGCTAGCTGCCTTGTTAGCGCCATTAGCAAGCAATTGATAGCTAATAGTCAAATCTGACGGCAGCGGCGGCGGCGAGGCCGACCCGGGCAGCGTGATCCAGAAACTGGAAAGAGGAACCAGATGACTCGTGATATTTGTTTGCCTAGCAAAGATTTCAGACTTTGAGCCTGACTGGACGCTCAAGGCTCCATCGCCGACGCGAGAAATAACCCGGCCCAGTTGACAGTTTCGCGATGGGCAAACATTTTGACTTTGTTTCAGGTTACTTGCCTCGCCCGAGGTTACGGCAGCTCGGCTGTCGTGTTTATAATCATAAACCGCTCGCCCGTGACCGGATCGTAAAAAATATATAAACACGCTGGAAACCGGAAATGAACAAGTTCTTCTCCTTCCTCTTGATGCCAACTAGCAAGACGACCACGTCATTACGGCGTCCTTCATCTGTGCCGTTTCGACTTAGCAGCAGTTGGACATCGCCATATGCCAAATGAAGCGAGGCTCTCCAGCAAAAGAGGGCGTGGCAAACCAAGCCCCCATTCCAAGCGCGTACCCAAAAATGGACCTGACCGGGACTAAGGGAGCCTCGGTTTGTGTGGAAGACGTCGTTTGTTTTTTTGGGGGGAATTTCTCGTATTGCCTCCCGACACTGGAGACCTCGCGCCGCTTTGCAGGTGTTGTTAGCGTTTGTAGCCATTTTAAAGTTGCATGAGAAAAGATTAGTACTCTGAGTGCTGCTTGAGTCCTTGTGTGGCGCTTTTTTTGCAAATTTGGGGAAGACGCGGCAGACTGGCTCGCTCTTCCGTTCAGATCGAAGCGTTGCGATGTCTAGTGCATTATTGACCACTAGGTGTCCCCGACGATGCCCTGAGAAATGAATCGCCGCCTCTTAACTCATTTGGCTGGGAATGCTTTGAGGACGCTCCATCTCGAGTTGGACAAAATGAACGGAAGGACCAATGGAAATGGGCAAAAATCAAATGCAAATGGCCGCTTGACCCCAAAATGGGAGACTTTTCAGCCTTGGCCTCTTCACACTTCTTGTGTCGATTTGTAGCCATGCCACCAAATGTCATGGGGCTAAGTCAGGACATTTAAAAAAAAAATACTTACGCTTCCTTTCGTCTGTTTGTGTGCGCGTGCGTGTGCGTGTGTGTGTGTGTGTGTGTGTGTTAATATAGCGTGGGCATTGATTTGGTGTAAAAATAAAAAGTAATCCAATCTTAATCCTTAAGCGGATCGTCTAGACCTCCCGTGCGGAACAATTGCTGGTCAATTGGAGTCAGCTGTTTCCTTTTAGATTTGATATCATCTTCTACCACACGGATGCTCGTCCTTGTGATTCTCGTGATTTGTATTAAAACCTTCTAATCATTGTGAGATACTTCCTGGGCACCAGCTGCGAGTCTTTAAAAGGAGACAGTGAAGCTCGACAGGGTGGATGGAGGAAGAACGTTTGTACCGATCAATGTATATTTATGTAGAAGCTGACCTTTGGGGGGGGGGGCAAAGAAGAGAATCTCCACTTGGTAGTTTTGATGCTTAAAGCACAATATATGGCGTTTTTGAGTCCGACGCTCAGGTGGCATTGTGTCAAGTTTCCTCTCCGACCTGCGTTCCCATCGCCGGCGCTTTGTGTGACCTGTCATCTGCTCAAAGAATCTCTGCTCGCGCTTCAAAAGGAGGCGAGAAGGCGGCGCTCATCCATGGAGAATCAGCCAAAGGGACCCACTGAGACCCCCCCTCCCCTCCAAAAAAAAAAACGCGCTATCGACTCCATAGACGTGGTCTATTGCTGTTATTGATGCTTTCACACTCGCTGGCTGGCTCGCTCTTGTCGCTCCGTCGGGATCAAAAAAAGGCATTTCAGAGCATCCCGGGGAATTCCCCATCAGCTTTTTAAAAGCATAGCGTGGAGGGCTTCTTTAGGGTCCTCACTCATGTCTGTCACACGCACACATGCACCCACAAAGTTCGGAGCACTTGTATTTTATAAAATTGTTCAATTGAAACCGGACTTAAAAACAAATGCAAAAGGTTTTCACTCACACAGACACACACACACACACACACACACACATATCTATTTATAACTCATCACTTTATCAGGCACACCAAATGCCCTTACAATGATTGTTGATTGACGCTTGGTTGGGCTTATTCAGCTGTTTCTAATATTTTGCTTCTTCCTTATTTGGCTAAAACCCAGACGGTCACAATGTTAGGAACAGCTGCAAACGAACTAAACTTGGAGAGGGGGTGCAAAGAAATACCCAAAAAGTTTGAACACCCCATTTCTCGTCAAATTCCAAGAACAAAGCAAAAACACATAGCATAGCCAACAATTAAATGAATGCGTGAGTATTAAAGTTAGCATCATCAGTCTTTCATTGTATCCATTTGACAATGATAAACACACATTTGCGGGGGAAAAAACAACTTCAAAGTATCATGTTTCTGGTTTATTTTATAAATACGTGTATCATATTTATGATTGCTTTCACATTTGTAGTTGCTTCTCAGTTCCATAGTAAGAATGTTTGATGCCACATATGTATTTAACATTTATTAGGATCATAATAGGTCATTTCCATATCTGCTATTATACAAGTGTCAGTATAGTCCATCCCTCCCTCCCTCGCCTTTCTCTTTCTCTCTTCGGAGTGTGTGTGTGTGTGTGTGGGGGGGGGGGGGGGGGGTATGAATATGCCCCCCCTCTTTCCCCCCTTTTACAGCTATTATGTGTGTGCACTTCCGAGTGCAATCCGATCGACATTTTGACTCGTGCGCGCAGCCGTGTGAACCCAGCGTGCACGCGCAGGGGCGACTGTGTGTGTGCGTGTGTGTTTTATGAAAAATGATATTGTGTGCGCGCGGGCGCGAGAATGAAAGAGACGCCCTCGTCCTTCTCCTTCTCCACATCATCATCATGATATCATCCCTCCACAAAGCCCCCCATTCATCCATTCATTCATTCTGGGCCTGGCGCGTGCACGTCCGCATAATTGCATTATTGAGCTTGAAAACTGCGCGGTCTCGTGCGCGTCTACGTGTACTTTCTTTCCTGTTTCTTTTCTCTATAGTAAAACTAAAGTTGCTTGCAAAAGTGTTCCTGAGAAAATCAAGATTTTAGTTGACTTCAACACCAAGCGTTATCATTGTTACTAATCATAACACGTCAGATTTGACTGAAATTATGATTTTTATTACGATTATTATTAAGGCGTCAGGGGGGAAGAGCGCGCGTGTGTGTGTGCGTGTGTGTGTGTGTGTCTGTGCGTGTGTGTGCGCGCGTGTGTGTGCGTTTGTGTGCGCGCGTCCGTGTGTGTGCGCGCGCGTGTGTGTACATGCATAGTCGAGGCGGCTTATTTACATGAAATAAGCCACAAGGTTACAGTTCGCGCGCACACGCATTCATACACAGATATGTATTCGTCCGCACGCACGCACGCGCACGCATACGTACGCTCGTCATCTGGAGCGCTCCGGACTTGTTTAAGCGCGCGGTAAGGCGCCACACGCACGACCTCCGGACTCTTCGGCTTCTTCCTCTTCTTCTTCTCTTTTTCTTCGAAACGGTCAAAGGTAAGAAATGCCACTTTCCCTCTTGTTTTGTTTTTGTTTTTTTTCAAGGGAATTTTTAAGGGCTGTCTCGCGTGGTGGCGTGGGAACATAAAACGCGAGAGGACGTGCACGAGCGCCGCACAATTTGGAATTAGTAACACCTCTTAAAAAACAACAACCGGAATACTAAAGGTCAAAACAAGGAAATGGATTTGTTTCGCCCTCACTCCTGGTTGCTTCTCTCGTCGGTGCGGAGGGAGGATTCCCGGTGCCGACGGTTGCTGAGGCTCGATCCACGGGACACGCGGAGGAAGGACGGAAAGATAGAGAGGGAGGGAGGGAGAGAGGGAGGGAGGGAGGGAGTGAAGAGAGCGAGTGGAGGGGGGGTTCACAAGGACAAGATTCCCACGTCAGGTCGGGATGCGCGCGTGGAGCGTGGAAGCTCTCTAACAGGTCCCGCGCGCACTTTCCCCCTTCGCCTGCGTGCACGCGGTAGGAATTTCCTCCGAAAAGGTAAGGACGCACTCTTTGAGTCCTTTTCCTTTTTGAGGTGAGCGTGATTGCCGTGAAATTAATCAGGCAGCAATTAGAGCGTCGGTGGAAGTGGATTTATCCTTGCACGCGTCTCGTGCGTGCGTGCGTGCACTCTTTTGCTTTCTTTTCCCCCCTTTTTTTTTTTTTTTTTTTAAACACGGACGAAGTTGAGCGCGCGGCGTTTTCGTCCTATCTTTTGGGGAGTAAAGTTCCGAAAGATGACAGGGAGCAGAAAAGCAGGCGGACCGGCACCAAAGTCTGCCATTTTGTAGCCTACGCAGCCGGGGTTGCTTTGACATGTTCCGCGCAGAGCAGATGTCACGCCGAGCCCCCGGGGGGCTTCCGCGACGGCGACAAAGTTGGCCGAACGGAGGAGCCCGCCCGCCCGCGCGAGCGAGCGAGCGAGCGAGTGATGTTGTCTTCTGCTTGCTTGCTTCCAAAATTCAAGTTCACTTTGACGCCTTCCGTTTCCAATGGAGGCTGTTTCGGACGACACTTGCAAAAGCCCATTATTGTGTATGTGTGTGCGCGCGCGCGCACGTGCACTCTGAACCCGAGGTCATGAGACTTGAACCTGACACCTGCACCTTAGGGGGTCTGTCAAGGGGCTCCCAAATGATTAGGTTTGGCGGCCATGTTGCGTTACATGCTCGTGTGTGTGTGTGTGTGTGTGTGTGTGTGTCCGTCCGCTCGTTGACGAGGCCTTGCCGTCGCCATTTTATCAAATTAAGATTGGAAAAACTCTCTTGACGGTGTCGTTTATTTGTTGTTTGGCACCACCTCATCAAGGATTCCAGAAAGTGAGGGTTTGGCCACCTGTCAATCATTGGCGTTCCGCGCCACACAAGAGGCGCAGCGATTCGATTTGCCTCGTCGTGAAACCCCCTTGTGACCCCCCTCCACCCCAAGCCTGATTAGTGTGTGGGGGGGTGGCGGGCGTTAATTACCGCAGTCATTGTCACAACAGCCACTTCCTGCTCATACCTGCCCAGCATTGGCAGCAGGGATGCCAGCATGTGTGCGTGTGCGTTCTACTGTAAAACACGCATCAGCTCTGTGGCCAAGTGACCCCAAACTCCTGAGGTCACTCCCACACACACACACACACGACACGGCCACTAGAATATAGCACACAAAATGAAGCATGTAAACTTGGAGCAAACACAGACTGTTCCATCCAACACGTATCTGTGACAAAACAATTGATTACTAATGGTGTCGTTGCTGTGCTTAAGCTCCGGTTTAGTTTTGGGGCCAGTTCAGCAAATACACGCACACAAAGTTGACTTCATGGCACGCAAAGTGGCAACAGCAGCGGCGATTTGATGCTTTCTGCTTGTGGTGTTCTGCTCGAGAACACACACACACACACACACACACACACACACACGCTTGACATGAACGCTCAGTCGAACTCTTTGCTCTTACACTTGAGCGTGCTTTGCTCCTTTGTCATTTTATATCCGGGTTCCGTATGTCTCACACACACTCTCACACTTGCTCGAATCAAATATATACAATTTACACGTCATTATTTAATGCAATACTAATTTGTTTTCTACAAAAATTCGACATGTAACAAACACACTTGAATTATCCCCCCCCCCTCACACACACACACACACACACACAATTCAATAAGTAATAATGGTCCTAATTTGATGCTGTGGTCTAAGTTTGGAATTCAACGCATGGTCATCACGTCTTCATTGTTCATCATCTTTTTCCTCCTTGTTTTTTTTTGGTAAGAGATTATTTTAAGAGGCGCCGACGTGGCAGCTGCAATGAATGGAAATGTAACAATTTGTCACTTGTCTACAAAGTGACAGAGGAGACAATGTGGGTCAAGGGAAAAGACAAGCAAATTCAACAAATCATAAGCATTGATCATGCGCGTCCAGGGGGCTTTCTTCATATTCCAAGGAGGGAAATAAATGTGCCGTGTCAAAGAGGGCCTGCTGCTTTCGGAACGTCGCGTGTGCGTGCGTTTCTGTGTATCCGCCTGTCAGTGACTGTGTGTGTGTGTGTGTGTTAACGAGTGTGTGTCACATTAATGACGATGAGGAGGAGGAAGAATAGCAGAATGCATGATGATGTCGTCATGTCTCCTTACGCTATAAACGTGTCACTTTGGAGTGTGTGTGTGTGTGTGTGTGTGTGTGTGCACGCGCGTTGGGGTGTAATGAGGAGGCAGTGAGGTGTGTGTGTGTGGGGGGGGGTGAACGTCAAATTTGATGCCTTTGTAAAACACGTCATTTGTGTCACTTGTATATATTATATTATAGTATATTTATAGTTATCAAATGTAGCCATCCATTTTGTTTTTTTGCACACAACAAAATATCTCATTCAGTTACATTGCAGCAGAACAACAGCAGATCCAATAATGGAAGTGAGTTGCACATATTTGTGCGTGTGTGTGTGTGGTGGGGTTTCTAATGGGGTTGTCAGATTGAAGCCTGAATTAAAAAGTGAGTGGCTGGCGCAGTGCAGAAGAGGATGTATTTTTCTGGATGCGCCATTCAAGACGAGTGAAGTGTTTTGGGGTGTGTGGGACCAGGTTGGAATCTGGCTCCCAATCCGACTTGATGCCTGAAGTAAAAGTGTGGTACGGAGCAGAAATGCGCTTGTCTGCGAGGGGGGGGGGCGAGGCGACAAGATTCCACATCAATGTATGCATGCGTGCAACAGAATGGCTGCTCTTTATTCTGTTGGCTGAACTTCACTCTTCTCCTGTTTGTTGTTGTTCATTTTCCCAAAGTTCATTTGGGATTTGGGGATGTCAAGAAGGTACTTCAACCCCCCAGAACTCCCCACCCCCCACCTGCTTTGATGTGCCTGTTTTCCACCATGTCATTCCCGAAGACAACAGCTTAGCGGCCGTCAATCAGGAAGCTCGTTCAGTATTCACACACTCTCAACAGGAGACAGTGTGTGTGTGTGTGTGTGTGTGTTGTCATATCCATCGCCCAATCCGCACGGCGCGGCCGGCAAAGGGAAGCGAGACGGAGGCCGAGGAGCCGGACTTTCGCGTCTTCTCTGTGCTTTTTGATGATGAGGATGAGCGGCTCCTCTTCAACTTCCTCATCCTTGTTGTTCTTCTCCTCTTCCTGCTTCCTCGCTGCCCTTCTTTTTTCCTCCTCGTATTGATGGTTTGCCACCCACCCACCTTCGATTGCACACCTCCAACTGCAGCGCCTCTCCTTTTGCCGGCCTTATTGTCTTCCTCCTCGCTTTTGTCCTGTTGCTTCTCCTCTGGACGACCATCTTCAGGCAGACGCCGAGGAGGAGGACCACTTGAAGTCATGGTAAAGGTGGCTCGCTCGCCCGCCCGCGTCCACCTGCTCCTCCTCGTTCTCCTCAGAGGCTGCGCCAGCCGTGATGGTTCCCTTCTCTGATTGCGTGCGAGACGTTATTGTGCGTATTCAACGGCCTCTCATTTGCATAATTGGATCTTAAATGAAAGTTTGCCTGACGGAACGCGCGCGCCCAAAAAAAAACCCTCAATCATATTCATAGAAATATGAATATACCAACAAATATTGAGGGCGAATTCAAGAAAGTAACGCAGGCAAATACTCAACACGTCACTCACCCAGTCCCTTCTTTCAAATCTTTACCCAGGCTTGAAACCCACACCCAGGTTGAAAACATGAATCCTGGCCTGTAAGCCTGTTTTGAAGCCACCATCCATCCATCCATCCATCCATCCATCAGGGTTGTCCAACGTGCAGCCGGCGGGCCAATTCTGGCTCCAATCTGGCCCATAAGGACCGAACACAAACTTGACTTTTTCACAAAAAGGAATTGTTGTTGCTAATTCTGTCCACTAGAGGGTGCCCTGATGACCTGATATTCTGAAATTTGACTGTTGCAAAAATTCTGCTTTTTTTTTTTTGTTTTTATCTTGAGGAATTTCACATGACCCTTTCTTTCTTGACATTCGCCTTTGGAATCCTGTTTGGCACCCTATCCCTTACCTTTGCTGCAAACCCTACTTTTGAAACCCAAATTTGTCTGCTACGCACAAAACAAAAAAAAAAAAAGTCCCAAAAAAGCGAGCGGCTGCCGTGCGCTCATCGGAGCTTATAAATGTGATGTGAAAGCGTTTACATTCCGCGCCAGGTCTAGCGGGTTAAAAGCACAATAGCGGGATATTCTCCCGCCCGGGGGTGCGTGGGCTCGGCGCTGGTTTGTGTGTGACTTGTTACGCCGCTCATCCAGCCGAATTCTATTTTCTTTGACAATGCCTTGATCGGAATTTCTCTCAGTCACTTTATGTTGGGGCTGGACTGACGGAGCAGGATGGGGGGGGCACCAGTGACACGCTGTTCTTGTGAAAGGCATCCGCTTGGTGGTCGTCTTCTTCTTCTGTCTTTGCGCTCGCACTTTATCTATCCCGTTGGCAGTGTTCAAAAGAAACAAGAAGTTCAGCTCAGCTCATTGATTCAAATTGTCACCTCCCCGCACTAAAAGTAGCCCAAGCCCGCCTCCGACACATGGAAAGTGGATTGGAATCGTTTACGATCAACGATTTTCCTAATGAATCCAAACCGTAGTAAATATTTGGAGCGGTGGTTCACGTCCTCATAAAAAAATCAAATAAAAGAGAAAATCGCTCACCGCCAGCCCAGCAGAGGCGTTCTCGTCAGTTTGGATCTTTGGAGCGCCGCAAAACTTTTCAAGCACCAAAGAAAGAGTGGCCTCCCTTCTTTGCTTTTCCTTCTTGTGTCTGCTCTGCGGTCATCAGCACTAGGACATGGGTGGGTTTCTCCAAAACCAACTGTTTCCCAACACAAAGCGGAGAAAACAATTTTGGCTGAAAAGAAATGAATCAAGCCCAACAGCGACTTTTTTTTTTTTTTGACCCCCTGAAATTATTGACTGGAGCCAGTTTGGAACTTTGTCTAATGCTTTTAATGCTCTTCATGTTTGCTTTAGTGACACCTCCATCTTCTGAACAGTCAATAACAACAAGGAATCTCTTGCTATGGAAGGCTTTTACATTTGGCAAACCATCTAGCAGTCGTATTTTAAGAAGAAAGTTGTCTTGGTTTTTATGTTTGTTTCTTTCTCGCGAGCCGCTCACAAAGGGGCTTCGAGCATGACTTTCCCTGGCTGCATGGGAGGGAGGGAGGGAGGGAGGGAGGGAGGCCGGCCGGCGATCGTGTGTCAGAGCGAATCTCAGGTGACGCCAAGCGGGTCAGCTCGGCTTGCACGTGCTGGAGTGAGCGTCGGCCAAGAGGAGCCTTCGTCCGCGTGCTCCTCGTCCATCCGTCCGCTGGTTCACTTTTGCTTTTCAGTCGGCGGCAGCGTCGTTGACTTGCGCTCTCGTTGCAAACCCCGCAAGCACCCAAAAAACATTTTGGGGGGGGGGGGGATACCACCTTAAAGTGGAAATGATGTCGTGTCACATGATAGATAGTCAAGCTCATCCTGACAAACTGACTAATTATACGTATATCACATCAAATGAATGAATGTGTGTGTGCCTGTCAAATATGTCAAATCATGCACTTTAATTTCCATATTGGTCATTTTAAAATGTTAAGTTAATTAATGAACTAATTAATAATGAATCGACTAATTTGCAGTAAATGAATGAGAATTCAATGAAATAGATGAATTCCAAAATATGTTAATTAATAATTGTTTTTTTTTTGTGTGGCTGGGGGCGTAACAACAAATGCAACAAACTTTGTCCATCGCGGCTGGAAACACCTCTTGAGCGACGTTTGACTCCTAATTGCAAAGAGTGGACGCGTGCGTGAACGATGAAGACTTTTGAGCACACTCGAGGTGTTTCTCTTCTTCTTGTGCGACTAATTGTTGTCAAACGCGGCCACCGGAGAGCAGAGCGACGCGCCACGACAGCGAGAAGAAGGACGCGGCGAGGAGGGATGATGTACTTAACGCTATCTGGAAGCTCGCCTCTCAACACGCGTCTTCCGCAGATCGGCGGCAGCGGCGCCGCTGATAAATTGGCTTTGATAAAAGTGGTGCGAAATGGCGCCGCACCTCTATTAAGCGCCGCCGCATTTGTCAGCGGCGGCGCGAGTCAAGCGAAGGGTTTTAATGTCACACGGGCGTGAATTAAAGACTCAATCCAAAGCGCTTGCAGCCTCTCTTCTTTTTTTCTTCTTCCTTTTGCATTATTCCTCTGAGCGGCGGCGTCAAGGCGCCTGCTCTGTTTGCCTGTCGGGACTTTTTGTCATTGCGTCTCAATTTTTAGACAACTTTCAAGGGGGCCAACTTTTGTCTGACTCCAGTCAAGTCGGGTGACTCGGCTCAAGTCAGTCGGCTCCAGGAGCCACATTAGTCGCAGTTTGTCGCATGAAAATTGGCAGACAAGTCTATCGTCAGTAGTCGCACCAAAAAAAAAAAAATCTCAGAAAGCCACGTCCATAAAAAATGACCCAAAAAAATCTCACAAAGCCACGCCCAGAAAAAAATGACAAGTCTGACAATTTGGTTGGGAGCCGACATTTAGGGGTCATTTCGGATGGATGGATGGATGGATGGAAATTCAGTATTTTTTTTGTCAAGGAAGCCTTTCCCCCTGGATTTTTTATGTATTTATTTTTGGAGAACTTGGGCTTACTCAATGAGTTCCCGTATTTGGTGCACAACTTTTACTCCGATGGCATTATTGTGCCCTTGAATGGAATTTTTGGCTACTCCACCCACCTCCGCTACTTTGGAGCTTCAGCATATGCTAATCAGCGCCTTAATGTGTAAAACCAAGAAGAAGAAAGCAGTGGAAGATCCCTGGGGAAGGCGCGCTCAATTCCACATTAGTGTTGGACGTTTATGCAAAAGTCAACAAGAAAGGTCCCGGAAGGCAAACGGAGCGAACACACGAGCATCTGTGAACACTTTGCGTGAAAAGCGCTGCTCACAGCCAGGAAAGTGTGTCTTGTTTATTTAGGGAGATATTTTTGTTTTATTCCAGGTAAATATTGTGTGTTTGTTTATTTCGGACCTCCTCAAATACGTATGTCTGCTGCTTTTAACACGTGTTTTGCTCGACTTTGAGTCTTGCTTCTTCAACAACTCACATCTTCTTGTTTGCCCAATGTACAAATGTGATTTGTTTTTATTTTCCAACCCATCTTAACAGCTGTGCTTAGCTTCCTGTGCTAGTATTTGTAGCGTTTTACTTTGTGGTCCTAAATGATGAGTATAACCATTTTCTCATAGCTGGCTTTGTGAACTAAGATGCCAAAATCTTGTATAACATAAATTAGCATTCCAATCATTCATCGACAAATAATTAGCTGGGGAATAAATGTGGCGTGAGAACGAATGCTTATCATGAAATTGAATGGAATATGGATACACTAAAGCCAGTTAGCTTAGCATCCCCACATTTCTATTTCCTTTTGCGTTTCCTGGCTTTGAATGGTTGTCGTTTGGGGTTTTATTTTTGCTGTGGTTTATTATTATGTGTGTGTGTGTGTGCGTTGTAGGGCCGCAGGGTTCCGTAATTGGTGGGTGGGGTTGTTCACTGGCTGTTGCGCTTCCCTGGCGGAGGTCACTCTCCTCCTTGTCGTTGTCCTTTTTTCTTCCAATTTTGGTGTCTGCAGGCGGCCGCTCACAAGCTTTTGTTGCCGGAGGTAATCTGCCAAGTGATCTTAATTATGGAGGCTCTGCACCCCTCCCCCTCAGTAAACCGCAAAGCAGCCCCCCCCCCCCCTCTCTCCCCCGCACTTCCTCGCCTTTCTTTTTCTACATTGTACATGTTTTTAATCAGATGCCATCGTTATTTGGTAATGAGGGCGAAAGGAGACGCCAGGATCTTTGCCAGGAACGTTGTCGATGTTACACACTAAAATAAGAAAAAATAAACACTTTTTTTTTAAAAATCAAAGCATACGGGATGAATTAGGCTTTAACGCCAGACGGTTAAAAGTAAATGTGATATACAATATATGATATTTTTTCTTTTACGGGTAACTGATCATCAAAACTGGGTGCACAATCTTATAGTTTAATAATAATAATTATCATAATAATAATAGTAGCAGCTTGTGTCAAAGGAAGTAACTTTCAAAAAAACTAAAACTCTCATCATTTTTAAGTGTCACTCCAGAAAAATTACCACTTAAAAAAAAAAAGACCATAAAACATAAACTACAACTCTGCGACTATTATTTGTGTGCGTGCATGTTGGAACATTCCCTAACTGAAAACCATATTCATAACTTTTTCTTTGCCTTTAGTCTTACATACCCTCTTTAATATTTTCGAGAGAGTGTGTGTGTGTGTGTGTGTGTGTGTGTGTGTGTGTGTGTGTGTGTGTGTGTGTGTGTAAATATATATATATATATATATATATATATATATATATATTACATTACATAATTACATTATGGTTTTTATAATCAGAAATAGTTTTGCACAATTTGTTCCAATATGATGATGTCATTTCCAGGCCACACAAGTGGTCACATTTAATGAGGGAGATGTTTTGTGTGTGTGCGTGTGTGCGTGTGTGTGTGTGTGTGTGTGTGTGTGTGTGTGTGTATGCGTGCGCGCGCGTGTGTGTGTGTGCAGAAGAGCGAGGGGGGCGGGGGGGTTCGAAGTAGGATCCATTACACAGAAAGAGGCGAGGCATTGACGAGATGATCCGATGAGGATTAGACTCACAATCCTGATGGACACTGAAAAGGTGACCACAGCGTGCGTGCGTGCGTGCGTGCGTGCTTGCGTGCGTGCTTGCGTGCGTGCTTGCGTGCGTGCTTGCGTGCGTGCTTGCGTGCGTGCTTGCGTGCGTGCTTGCGTGCGTGCTTGCGTGCATCCACACCATGTCTCCTCTTCCCAAGCCACACCAGAAAGGCCGTCCCGATCGCTCACTTTCTCTCGAGGTTCTCTCAAGGGTCACTTCCAGGTCATGCTGAGATCAAAGCGGTCCAAAAAAGTTTCAAATGAGTTTGTAATAAACATATTATTAGCTCAAATGACTGTTATTTGTGTTCCATTTGTTAGCAAAGTTCACAAGATGAAATGTAAAATGACTACCGTAATTTTCGGACTATAAGTCGCACCGGAGTATAAGTCGCACCAGCCATAAAATGCCCAAAAAAGTGAAAAAAAACATATATATGTATATAAGTCGCTCCTGAGTATAAGTCGCCCCCCCACCCAAACTATGAAAAAAAACGCGACTTATAGTCCGAAAATTACGGTACTTAAAAACGATTGGCTAAGCGGCTACTCCTCCAGACGAGCTTAGCTGCCTGTGCACTCTTGATGAACCTTAACATGGCCTCTTAGGCCAACCTCTCTGCAATGTATGTGAAATAAGTTAAGCATTTTTATTCAATGAACTCAAAACATAAGCAATGACATTGTAAAGCAACATTGGGGATACGCTAAGCCAGCTAGCTTTGCTGCCGGGGCTCAGCCTGTGTCTATAAGGTGTCTCTTTTTAGGGGTGGCTGCTTGCAGATGTTCAAAACAAAACGCTGTTGAAAACGGATGGATGGATGGATGGATGGATGGATGGATGGATGGATATTTGATCTTAGCTGCTAGTAGTCCTAATGGGATTTGATTGTGACATTTTGTGTGATAGGATGGGCCGCAGCCGCTGGGGTTAAACGGTGTGACTGGCATTTGGGCAAGTCTTTGGGGGGTGATGTGCATGCGCGCCAGTGTGCGTGTGCTTATATTATTAAAGGTTGCCAGGGTGCTGAAGTGCGACAAAGCAGATGGCCTTTACATAAAACATGCTAAGATGATGATTAGCATCCTCCTCCTCCTCCTCCTCCTCCTTCTTCTTCTATTACAGTAAAAGTAGCACACATTGCTTCTATAACGACGCAACACAAAAGTCTCTCATGAAACTTAATCCTGTTTACAGTTGCAACGCCGTACAAGCGGGAATTTGACACAAATATTCAGAGTCAGTTGAAACATTAAGCTCGGTTGCTTCAAATGATTGCTGTTCAGAAAAAAAAGCTATTTTTTGCTACTGCAGCTGAATTTACCACTTGAGCAGCAAGTGATTCAAAACTAGTTTGGTCACAACAAAATATTTACATCCAACACCATAAGAAAAAAAAAAAAGACCAAATGTTACAATATTGTGGCGAAAAAAAGCCATACATTTTGACCAGAAATATAATGGTTTTATGAGAACGAAATCAAGAAAAATCCACATAAAGTTCATGAGTGTTGGAATATTTCAACTGATTTCTTTCATTTTTAATGATATCATCCATCCATCCATCCATCCCAGCTGTCTTTGACAAAACGTTAAAAAAAATACGGTTTATGAGAATAAAATGGTCATGTTGCCAGAAAAACACTACATTTGAGGATCAAGTTGTGAAAAAAGAAGAGATTGTAAGTCATCATGGCATATTTGCCCTTATTTAACTACATTTGTATTTGAATGACAATCACATTTTACCAGACAAAGGTTGGAGAATTCATAAGTCATTTTATATCATCTAATTTCGCCTTAGAAAATAATGTATGAGAATCTTTTAATTTTGGGGGTGGGGGGATTTGTTTTTATTAGAATAACGTTTTAACGTTAATATGCTATTAACTGGCAATAATGTCAGTCACAGTATATTTTTCACAAACTAATGTTAAATCTTGCAACATAATACTACTTTTTGCCGAATATTTAACAATAATATATGATTTTTGTTTCATTAAAAACAATTCTGAGGATAAAGTCTTACTACACAGAAGGGGAAAAATTATTTTCTTCCTTGGATGGTGCACAATGTGACTTCATATTTGGTTCAAATTTTAAAAGGCGAGCACTTGATGCGTGCACCCTGTCACACCGTTGCTGTCTCTTGGGTCAACATTGAGTGTGTGTGTACGTGTGTGTGTGTACGTGCGTGTGTGTGTGCATCCTGCTTACTCGGCTCCTCAAGTTTTTATCACCAATCTGTCATGCACAAGCACGGAGCACACTCCTTGTGCACCACCCAATTACGCGCGTGCGAGCGAGCGAGCGTCTTGAAATTCTTCTTTGCTGGCCGCTTGTGTCCCTCCTCCTCCTCCTCCTCCTCCCCATCCCATCCCATCCCATCCCATCCTGCTCGTCGGCCGCTTCTCACAACAAAGCGTGTTTGTTGTGTGGTGCATGCTTTTGCACTCTCACAATTAGGCAGAATTCAAATGACGACGTTTTGTTTGAAGGGCCTGCGAGACTTTTTTTTTGTGACGGTGGGGGGGGTTGTTTGTTTTGTTTTACCGTTTAAAAAGTCTCGTCTCGTTTTGTTTGTTGTCGCCACCTCCTCCGGTTCAAGCACTTCCTGTTTAGCGTCGGGCGACTGATGAAAGTTGGTCGCACCTCTCGCTGTTAAAACGCTCTTTAATTGGGAGGCACAAAAAAAAGAAAACACACAAAACGAACGCTTTGTCGTCACTTTAAAGAGCAAAACTTCACACGTGCGACTGAACAACAACAACAAAAAATACTTTTAATTCTGTTTTTTGGTACAAAATTATCTGTACAAAACAATAAAAGCTTTAGATCTTCTCCTTTCCATGCAGGCGTGCGCGCACACACACACGCTGCAAGGGAGATGAAAAGATTCAAAAGGAAATGTGACATTCCTTGCTGGCCTCTTCAACTTGCGATATTGTTGTCTGGCGCGCGCGCACTCGCACACGCACACTCCCGCCTACAATGTTGCGTGTGTGCACGCAATGGTCTTTCGCGGCCAATCAAAGAGCATCCGAAGCCATCTGGCGGTGGGCTCGGCTCGGCTCGGCTCGGCTCGGCCGGCCGGCCGGCTTCTTAATGACCGGCACGTATCCTCAAATGGGTCTTGGCAGATTATTTGCAGGTACTTGACTTGCATCTGTTTGCAATTTTGCAAATGTACGCGCGGCACTTGAACCCGGCGAGAAGAATAGCGAGAAGAAGGAGAGGGAGAAAAAGACGAGGGGAAGGCTATTTTTAATCCCGGAGATGACGACAGCTGTCACAAAGACGCGCGGGCCGACACCGGTGGTCCGCACCTGGACTCAAACTGACGCACGTTCTTCACAATCAGGATTGGCGAATTTATTTTCCCCCACCAAAGGAAATCACGGAAATAGAAATAATCGCTTCCATCATAAAAAGCTTCATTAACAGCACAGGCAGTGTTTCAAGGCCCGTTGTTATCCTTAAAGGGGAACTCAAGGCCGACAGTTTTTTTTTTCTTTTTTTTTTTCCCCCGGGCATGAGTATGTTCCCTCCGCTTGTGGAGTGACAATCAAGCAGATAAATTTGTTTGCGTCGTTCTCAGGGAGCTGCCATTTAGTTTTCTTGTAGCGCCCTTTGCCGGCCACTGCGCTGGACTGGACGTCAACGCAACCTCGGCCGTTTCCTGGCTTTGCTCACACGGTGCGCCTCGTTGAAAAATGAGAAAGAGGAATGAGAGGGGATTTTTTTTTTTTTCCGTCTTTTGGAACTGTAACTTGGCGGCCGGTACGCTTTAGAGCGCCTCGTTGTCGCGGCATGGGAAAGCGCCACGACGACTTGGCGGGATATATAGCGGCAAGCGGAGATCTTAAGCGAATATATTGGGGCATCTCGAGCATGCAGTAACCTGCTTGTGCAAGCATCAAAAAGATGCTATAGGATGTAGCGTGCCTTTATCAGCTGCAGATAGTTTTGCACACCACTGCGTTTTGAGAGCGGACGGCGCGGCTTGCTTTTATTCACTTGTGTTCAATTTTTCCCAAATAATTGGGCTACTTTAACGTTTATCAAAATGGCAGATAAAAAATGTTATACCTGGCTCAAGTGCAACAAGTTGTGGAGGGTGATTAGCCCCGCCCCCTCGATGACCTCACGATGACCTCACACCTCCCTGTTTCCGTGCGCACTTCTTCCCAGCTTCTTCTTCCAGTGTGACTTCACCGCTCGTTATTTCGAGCATGTGGCGAGCAGCTGACCGGCTTAACCCCCCCCCCCATTGAATAATAAGGTGGCCTATTGTCCCGGCCGGCGAGCCCACCCTGGCTGCGGTAATTGCGGAGGAGGTGGTTACAATTACATTAATGACATATTTCATCAAGTGTGTTTATGCAGCGTCAAGAAGAGGCCCAACTTTTGTTTTTGCATTTCCACCCTACCCAGCCACCCCCCTCCGTCAACCCCCCTTCCACCCCGCCTCGCCGTAGCGCTCTTTGTGCTGCTTTTATTAGCGCCGAGGGAAAGGGGCGGTGCCCCGAAGAGGAATTATGGCCAAAGTGTATGCCTTGCAACTTTTTACCCCCCCGCTGCAAATGTTTATTTGAACAGTAAGCTCGTGATTTGAATATTTGTAATCCGTGCTTAAATTTACAGGCCAGATGAACTTTTTGGCACAGAGTGGCAACCATAAGCAGGATTTTCTCAAATAGCTCGACAAAATTTTAAGCCATGTGCCAGCCTTATATAATTTTACACCACGCCACCAAGAGAGGCGTGTGTGCCTGTGTGTGTAGTGGGGGGCACAAACAAACTAACATCCGTCTTATTTACTTTAGCCATCGCGCTAATGCTAGCACACGTGCCAGGCGCCTTAGCAGACATCTTGCTTGGCGCGCAAGTTGTTAGTTAGCAAGGAAGGAAAAAGCAATGGAAGAATTGAAAGAAGGAAAACTGAGGAGGAGGGAGGGAGGGAGGAAGTCAACAGGAAGGATAGAAGCAAAGAAGGTAGAAATCTAGTAAGAGACAAACAACAACAAAGTCAACAGCAAAGTTGGATGGATGGATGGATGGGTGGATGGGTGGATGGATGGATGGATGGATGGATGGATGGATGGATGGATGGATGGATGGATGGATGGATGGATGGATGGATGGATGGATGGATGGATGGATGGATGGATGGATGGACGAAAGAAGGAACTAGGAAGAAAGCAATAAACGGGGAAGGAAGCAAAGGAGGCACATTCATTCATTCAGGTGTCTGCTTCCTCGCCGTGCGTGTGCGCTAACATATTGTGTGTGCGTCGGGATGCGGAGGAGGTGTGTGTGTTGGCGTGTGCGTGGAAAGCAGTTGGGTGAACAGATGAATGAGTCGTTGGCCTCCGTCGTGGTTGGCACTTAGCGGCGTGGAAAAGCTTCTCTCGGAGCCCATTAAAATATACATTAACACACACACACACACACACACACGATGTTCCCATGTCACCGTTCAGTGTGAAGGGTTCTCACACAGAAGGGGCCGTGGACATGACGTTTTCATATGCATGGATAGTAAAAAAAGAAGGCCATTTTGGCTATATGTACAGTACGCGCGCGTGCGTGTAGACGTTCACCACACGCAGAGTTGGAAAGCAGCCGAGTTTAAAGCAGTTAAGTCATAAGGCGCGAGCAGTCGGGTGATGTTGATTCCACAAAAGATGCAGGGGCAAAATGAGCCCATCAAAAAACAGAACACACACACACACACACACGTAGCGAGTGTATAATCCAGAGCAGGGTTGTGTGTCTGGCAGCGGATTTTTCAGCGTGCATGTGTGCGCCGGGATGTAATTCATTTTCCATCTCTGTTCATTAATCATTGTTAAAATTAGTGATCCATTTCTTCCACTCTGCCATCTGCACTCAGGCTCCTCACAAACATGAACGCCGGCCTCCTAATCACAAGTGACAAGGCCTCCAAATAGCTCCCCCCCCCCCCCCCGTCACACTCCGACCGACCGACCGACCGACCGACGGCGCCGTCCAAAAGAGGAGGCCCGAGAGGCGGCAGATGTGCGACGCAACTCGAAAATAAGCCCGGTTTGGACATTAAGCGGCCGCTGCTCTAGCCAAGAGAAAAAGGATCTACTCTTGGTTGTCGATTCAAACGCACAATGTTTCGTGGCGCGTTCGTTCGAATGTGCCTCGTCGTCTTGTTGTTGTTTTTCCGCTTGACGCAAAGATCGGCTGTCAATCAAGCGCTATCTCTTAAAAGTCGTCCCGCTAACGACTTCCTCGTGGGCCCACAGATGTGGTGGGGGGGTCTGCGTGAGGGCCACCCGCATCTACACGTACAAAGCTATCATGATGCCTTAAGTCACAATCTAAATTGGCTCCCAGGGGCCTCCGACTACCTTGTTCACCAAAGGCGTTGTGTGTGTGCTTCCTGAGTACTGAGAGCATATGCTACTGTAACCTGAGACACCACACACACACACACACACACACGTACAGAAAATGCTATCGGGAGTTAGCGGCTCTGTTTTGCAAATGTTTTCCGTCAGGACCGTCATTAGTCAAAATAGTTCTTTTAAAGCAACACACACACACTCCATCCTCATGAAATGTGCAATTTTAGAAAGGGAAATAAATGTCAAATATTTGACTTGCTATTTTGCCATCCATACGTTAGCACAGCAGCTGTTAGCTTTGGATCTGTTTTCATTTGAAAGAGCACTGATTGCATACATGGACTGTTAGCACGTTAGTATTTGATCAGCTTTCATTTCAATAGTAATGATCAGTGGAGATAGTTTTGCAAATCTATTTTCAATTGTATTTTGACCGACCCACATGCTTTCTCCCGTCCTTACTATAAGTTAGCATAGCGACCGTCACTAATTGCTGTCGTGTCAGCATTGTGGCTCCCTCATTGTTGCTGTCAAGCTTCAAATGACTTGACTGTCAATGTACTTTGTCTTGCAGCCGGTGTTGGCCCTCCATCTTCTTCCTGCCCCGCGACGAGAGCTAACGAGCTAGCGATCGGTGTCCATCAACAGGTACGATTCCAAATGCCCGTCATCACACGCATCCATTTCATCCATTTTGCGTTTGACCTGATAAGCTGCTGATAAATCGGAACGCATGAAATGGCCGGCCGGGATGATATTTTTTTTTTTTTTTTTACTGCAACCACTCGCAATTGTCAAACAATGACATTTCACGTCTCTGCAGGAATTCCACAAATGTTCACATTGAGTGAGTGAGTGAGTGAGTGAGTGAGTGAGTGAGTGAGTGAGTGAGTGAGTGAGTGAGTGAGTGAGTGAGTGAGGCAGTGAGTGAGGCAGTGAGTGAGTGAGTGAGTGAGTGAGTGAGTGAGTGAGTGAGTGAGTGAGTGAGTGAGTGAGTGAGTGAGTGAGTGAGGCAGTGAGTGAGGCAGTGAGTGAGGCAGTGAGTGAGGCAGTGAGTGAGTGAGTGAGTGAGTGAGTGAGTGAGTGAGTAAGTGAGTGAGTGAGGCAGTGAGTGAGGCAGTGAGTGAGTGAGTGAGTGAGTGAGTGAGTGAGTGAGTGAGTGAGTGAGTGAGTGAGTGAGTGAGTGAGTGAGTGAGTGAGGCAGTGAGTGAGGCAGTGAGTGAGTGAGTGAGTGAGTGAGTGAGTGAGTGAGTGAGTGAGTGAGTGAGTGAGTGAGTGAGTGAGTGAGTGAGTGAGTGAGTGAGTGAGCACATTGTGAGATTATTGTGCTTTTATTGCCTCTTTGACAAAACAAAATGTTTGACATTTGGGATGTAACTTTGCAAGCAGGTTTATGAAAATGATAAATGTAGTAGTTTAAATTTGGTATTAGGACATGAAGCTTTTTTTTCATTTGACAACATTTTGGTTCCCATTGTTATTGTTGAGGTTAATATGTTGAGCCTGTGGTGTTCTTGATTCATCTTATTCTGAGTCATTTCATATGTTCATGATGGAACGTGGTAGGTCACGTTATAAGCATAAATTTAATTTACATGATTGTAGAGAAAGAAAGGTGGTGGTGGTGGTGGGTGTACTCGTAAGAGGGGCTTGAGCAGTGGGTTCAAGGCGGTTGGTGAAAATTGATCTGCGCTGAATTCCAAATCAATGCAAACCTTTTTTTTTTCTCTGGGAACCTCACAACCGATCCTTCTCCACGCCAAAGCTGACGATCACGCTTGAAACATACAAAGGGTTCAAACAAGTTTATTCAAATATAATCATAACAATCACAAGACAGAAACAATCGATAGTATTTATTTTTAAGTCCGAGTTAGGAGGTAGTGAAAAACAGTTCATGTAAAAAAAATTCAAAATGTTGTGAATTGTAACAGGCCCCGCCCGCCCACGTTCGGTCGACTCTCCAAATACGGTCACTGTTGTGCAACTCAATCGGCGACCGGTTCATTTGAACGTTCCTGAAAATGACACCGTCTTCGTGAGGCTGGTTCATTTTCTTGGTTCACGTCCTCCTTAGCATCTCCTGGCTCAGTTAGCAGTTTAGCGGTTCAGCTGCTCGGCGGGTATAAATAAGACGTGATTGGCACCCCGGCGGAAGTCTCGTCACGTCTTCATCTGACAGCCTTCATTTGCGGGACGAGTGTCACTTGGCGGAAGTTAATGATGATAATTATTAGCATTTTTTTTTTACATGGCAGGATAATTATTTAAGAGCTTTTGTGCATGTGGTCCTAATCAGCACACGCAGATTACGGCAGAACAACGTGGCGACAGATGACACTCAGATGCTTCCTGCTGTAGCCGCGTAGCATCGCATCATCTTTTGTTTAGCCAGCGGGCACCTTTGGTAGCTAACTGTAACAGTTTTTGCTCTTACCAAGCAAGCAAAGCAGATGTCCAAAAAATACAACGTGAATTTGAAATGTGATTGGTTAAAGAAACAGTTCTTTTGATAAATATAGCGCTACCTGGATTTAAGAGTTGAAAAAAAGAATATGCACGCATCAGACGCTAGCACAAGGAGTATGTAGCAGCCGCTAACACAAACGACTCATGTAGGCCACATGCCTTAAAGGCACACGAGACGCTAATGTATCACAGTGTACTTTAATTAAACTTTATAAATCCAGTTAATTTCTTGACATTTTATTTGATCACGTTTTGTAAGGTCAATATGTTGTTAGCTCGTTTTAGACTGTCGGTTCCTAGCATGCTATCAGGTGTGTTTTGTTCCAAGAGCGTATGTAGCTAGCTCAAATGTTTTTCTTTTAAGTTAGCAGGCTAATTGTGCAGCCAGCTACCCGGCCGGGGTGATTAGTAGGTAACGTGCCCGCTCCATACATCCACCATGGCCGAGCACAGGAAACGTCCTAATTACAAAACAATTTAGCCTTCATCGTCAAACAATCCATGCTAGCAAAACAAAGGAGGAAGAGACTCGGGGTTACTAATAAGACTTTTGAGCTATGCTGGGAGAGAAGACCCAAGTAACCTGTCACGTCATCTATTAGCGCTACCGTGTATGTAGCCAGAGGATGAGGCACCCGGGGACGGGGCAGAGGGCGGAGGGGCGGGGCTGTGTGTGCCACTTTTGCTGTAAATGAATTGACTTCCTGTTTAGAGAAGCTAACTAGAAAGCGAGCGAGGGAACTTGTTATCCAGGGTCCGCTGGCCTACATTCTTGACTAATTGTATAATTGCCAAAGCTCTCCAAATGAGCAAATCCCACCCGCCAATCCACGGCCCCCCCCAGTCTCCTCGATTCCCCTCGCCCGCCCCCCTTCTTTTTTCTCCAAACCTCCAAAGCCCCCAACGCCAAGCATCCAAAACACTCGCTCGCTTCAAAGCGAAAGCACTAAAGAGCATTTTGGGACCAATAATTATTTCAATAAATGGATATTGTTCACCGACTCTCGCTCGCCGGTTAGCAAACCGCCGCTGATTAGCAGGCAGCAGCAAGTGAGTGAAAGGTGAACGGAATCTGCTCAAAGATTAGATGGGAAATGTCCAATGCACCACTGCTAGAATCGTTAGCACTGGACATTAGCTCATCTGGATGGCAAGTCGCAGACGCTTATTTTGATACTGAGCGGCGACAGGTCTTAGCAACTGAGCATATCGTAAAGACAATATTTCCTCACAAAACACATTTATTTATTGAACAGCAAACGCTAATCAAGCTAGCTTACATCAATCGCGACACAAGTTGGCACAAACACATCTACATACTAATTAGAAAGCAGGATTGCTTTCTCGCGTTAGCTGACATCAGTAGCTTGAGTTGCGTTGAGTTGAAGTGAAAGAACACCAGCACGCACATGCTAGAGTGAGCAGATATTGATGAGTGATGAGTAGTTAGCGCAACACGCCAGCTAGCACAAACTAACAGCAGAAATTTAGCCAGTTAGCTAGCAACGGTTAGCGCATATTCTAACTGTGTGACAAGTCAAGTTTATTTATATAGCCCTAAATCACAGGCAAGTCTCAAAGGGCTTCACATGTACAAAAAAATGGACAATTATTCTCCAACATCCCCTGATCTTGTGGAGATGCGTGTACTGTGCGTACATATATATGTAGTATGAATATATTTCAGAAGTATGGATATATCTTTGCAATAAAGCGTGTAGTCATAAATGTAGCGCGTGGGGGACGTTTGCCGCTGATCTTTAACTGCTGTCTGGCTCAGGGTCAAATTGAATTCTAGGAATTTACGTTCGTGCTCGGCGCCATGGCGACGCGCATCATCTGTGAGGTTAGCGGCGGCTAACGGGATAGCGGATGCAGGGGGGGGCTAAAATGAAGCCGTTAATGAACGCCATCGATCGGCAAAAAATGTGATTTGCATACAGGCCCGGTGATCAATGCATTAACCGATTTCTTCAAGCCCCCCCACGGCCCTCCGGACCCTCGCTTCCCCCTCTTGAAATGTGATTTCCTGAGTTTCAAAGTGAGTGAGAGAGTTGAAGCTAATGCCCATCGATCGGCTGCCTTCACACACGAATACAAAGCGTTTGATTAGCTGATGATGGCGCGCGCGCACACGCATACACGCTAAACACATGCACGTCCTAAAATCTTGTATGACATAGTAGAATTAAAAAGAAAATACAATCTAAAAAGGAAAATATACACGCATTTCCGTGGAGGAAGTTTAAGTGATGATGAATGTAACCATTTGAATAGCATGTAATGTAAGGTATTGTATTTAATGTTTTAAATAGAAAAATATTTGTTTCTTGCATTTATTTATGAGTCCAAAACATTTAATGCAGGGGTCTCAAACTCCAGTCCTCGGGGGGGGGGCCGCATTCCTACATGTTTTCCAAGTTTCCCTCGTTAAACACAATGATCAGGCTCCTGCAGAACGTGAGGATGAACTGATCATTTGAATCAGGTGTGTTTAACCAGGGAAACTTGGAAAACATGTAGGAATGCGGCCCCCTCCCCCCCCCCGAGGACTGGAGTTTGAGACCCCTGATTTAATGAATTCTTATTCGTTCATCATACAGTCATTCCTTATTACTTTTGTCTTTATTATTATAATTGTTGATGTTCTTTCACACATCGTTTTAAATTGAAAGAAAAATCCAATCATATTGTTAATATGCTTTTTTATATTAGACGTATTGCTCTTTCAATCAATATCGTTATTTTTACTGTTAATATTATCGGTAGTAGTAGGATTAGATTATTGTTGCCTTCCAATTCTTTTAAAAGAATCCCGAACATTGAAGTGGCTATTTTTCTCCTCAGTCAGTCTGTCGGTGTGCGTTAGCGTGTTAAGTGTTAGCACACGGTAAGCAAGGTGACATCTCCGCAGGGGGGGCCTCGCTCCACTGGTTGGTTGAAAAAAATCAAGACGGGGAAAAAAAACGCCGAGCGGGATAAAAAAACAACACGAGGTGTTAAAAAGAGCAATATGTTGTTTTGTTTGCTGGTTCTGTGCTTCTTATTTTAGCGTATTGATTCATCGCCATCACAGTGTCCAAGTCAAGGGCAGGATCATTTAGGGCCGGGGGGGGGGGGGCTTTGATCGGACCACTGTGGCAGGCGCTCATGTTCTTTGAAGCAGTTTTCATTTCTTCCCAACAATATGGTAAATTGGGAACTGATCTTTGATTTGCATGGCGCTTTTGCACCTTCACACCGAATTGACATTTATCATCAGAAGCAACGGGAGCTTCGCTGTATTGCTAAGGGATACTTTGGCGGCCGGGGATCCAACCTACGACTTCTGGCTTGGGAGACGACCACTCGCCCACTGAGGAACAACAAGCCCCCCCACCCCTCGATTATGTCATCGTTTTTGCTTTCCCCGATGGGTTGACGAGCAAAACGCGTTTGAAGCAATCTGGACCCATTCGATAGCCAGCAAATCTGGTCAAATGACATTTCCTTCCATAAATATTCTTTGTTCAGCGCTGATGACATCATTTTGACACGGAAGGTCCAGGTTTGCGGCCGAACGGCACGCGGAGACGAGTGCAAAGCGGGGACGGGAGGCGGCGTGCGCCACAAAAGGCTAATTGTTTTAGCCCAGATGTTGCGGCGGTAGCTGCGGCACAACAAGCAGGATACAATGTTCCTACTGAGCTGATGAGCCCAATCAGTGAAATGATTAAAAATTGATTTTGTCCCTGTAATTACAGTATGTAAACTACTTAGCCGCCATTGCAAAGGAAGTGATTTTCTAATTACGTATATACTCTGGTGTCTAATGATTGCTTTTTTCAAGTAATGAAGAGAGGGTCCTAACGACTCCGCTGTGTTGTGTTGTTCAACGGAGAAGGGAGGAGGCAGGGAGGAAGGAAGGGCAAGGGAATGATGCGGGGCGAAACGGAGGTGGGGATGTCGTTAGGGCGAGAAGACGGCAGCGGACTCAAAAGACTCGGCTGGGAATGGAAGGCTTGCCGCATCGGTGTCAGTAGCTCGGCTTTGAATCAACCCACCCAAAAAAAAAAAAACACCGCCCTTGTTCATTTTCTTACATTTTTTTCTTTTTTTTCTTTTATAAAAACTTCGGTTCTAATCCAGTCCGTAACTCTAACCGACTTGGAGCCAGTACCATCTAGTTCGCTCACGTGAGTCACAACGGTTAAGCCCCTCACAGTACTCAAAACTCTACCCTCAGCCAAAATGCCCTCTGAAGCCTTACCAACCGTGACCCAAACCAAACGTTACACCCTGACATGGAACGACACCAAACACTGAGCCCTTTGGATCTCGCCAAAACAGAAGTACAGAGGCACATAAACGGTCTCTTAAAAGAATGAAAGTCAATTTTGTGGAGTCATTCTTAAACCCAGCCCTAACCCGCACGAGGAAATCCAAAACAATCCTTCTGATCCCACTTTGTTGCTAACCAAAACAGCAGCGGCTAAGCGAGGCAGATCAATAGTCTCTCACGTGGGACGACGGGAGGGAGGGAGGGAGGGAGGGAGGGAGGGAGGGAGGGAGGGAGGGAGAAGCTGGAGCGTCGTTAGGGCAGCAGCCGGCGGGAATATAAAAGACACGGATGGAAATTGAACCTTTGCCAGACGCAGCTAACACGAGAGGATGGGGGGGGGCGCTCGTTTGCACGGGATCAGGAAGCTAAATGGAGGCTGTGACTCCTCATGGGGGCTCGAACGGTTCTGACAGGCCCTGACCGGCCCCCGCAATCTGGTCCGTGCCAGGGAAGAGCCTCGCTTGGGATGTTGCACATGTCGGATACAAGCACGGGCACACGCGGCCAGGGCCGCTCTCCGGGATTAAGACTTGTTTTGGGACATCTTGTGTGTTTTTAACCCTTCCACCACTTTGGAATATTAAGATAATCCTTTTTACACAACATCTTGAGGTCAGAGTGCTATCAAGAAAAAAAAGAACATCCAAAAATGGCTTCCCGGACAAATTGTAATTTGACCATCTTGCAAAAAGAAAAATTAAAATTCCATCAAAACGACGAAATTAAAAATGAACTTGATCTTTCATTTCCATCATTTCACATCCGTCAATCACGCTTCGATAACACTCCACCTTTGACCTGCTGTAATAATTCTGCCTGTGCAGCAGGTGCGGGCTGGGCTGGGCTGGGGGGTAGGCCGGGGGGGGGGGGGGGGCATCGCTATCATCGTTGGCCGATAACGTGTGGAGGTCAGAGTGCGCGTGGAGAGCACATGAATCACTCGTCCTCACAAAAGCCTCAGTGCTCCTTATCTCCCGCTTAATAGTCACGCTTTGAATCTTCCACTCGCTCACTCCTTGTGTGTGTGTTTTTTTTTGGGGGGGGGGGGGGGGTCCATTCCCCCAGCACCACCACACTCACATTTCCCGGGGAACACGAGTAACTGACAGGCCGCCAGATTAGGAACGCCGGCACGCAGCTGCGGAGGCTTTGAAAGCCCCGCCAGCCAGTCAGCCAGCCAGCCAGCCAGCCCATCGCAGGAGACGTCCTTTAAGGATTCATCCCGCTCGGCTGTGATCTTTTCGTTTTGTACCTTTTGACACGGAACGCCGCCTCTCTGATACGTGTCTTTAAAAAGCGACACGCCGACGAGAGGGAGCGGCGGGTGGGGAGACGACGCGCCATCCCACGCGCTCGGAATCCCGCCGGCGGCGGTGTACGTACGGGAACCCCGCCGTACAGCTGCTCGGGAGTAGATTAGACACGGCGGAGGAGTACCCGGCGAGGTCGGAGAAGGCCGACTCCTCCGTGTCGTTATTCACGAGCTTGAGTGCTCTTTAAATATGCAAATAAGGAGCTCATTATATATGCACATATTTATACGCACGGCCAGCACATTTTAGACATTCCACTGTTTGTTGTTCTCGTTCCAATGTTAAGATTTGATCCAATTGTTGTGTTTGCAGTAGAAAATGTCTGACACACACAGAGTCCGTCTTTGCCACATGGTGTTCCACAGGGTTCCGTTGTAGGGCCCCTCCTGTTTTCATTGAGTTTTTTTCAACCCTACCATTTATGGTATTTGCTTTCTTGTTTTGAGGTGGAGCAAAATTTGATGGAAAAAAAGTTGATGGAAACAAAAGATGAAACAACATTTTGTTAAATAAAAGAAGAAAATTAAAAAAAGCTGTCAAGCCCCACCGCGGTGGTCGGCGCTCTGTTACTGTAAGTGTGTTCAACAAGTGAGGCGCGCGAGTTTTCGGGAGTAGATTAAATGCGTTTCCCCACCAGGCAGGAGAGGGCAAAGACATTTGCTGCTTTGACTGCATCGCCTGCTCTTTCCGTCATGCGTTACAATTAGCGGTAAACTAGCGAGGGCAAATATATATGTATGTATGTACGCATATTTACGTGCGTGCGTGCATATGCGCATGCGTGTCGGGGTACCCGACAGCCATCTTGTCTGAAAGGCGAATGGAGTATTTGAAGGGGCCAATGAATTTGACTGCGGCGAATAGGATGTTGCCACATGTTTTACTAAAGGAAATATAATGGCGCACTATTATTAGATCACATTAATCACGCGCGTGCCAAAGGCAGTGACAGGCGCGCTGAAAAGGATTGAAAACGCGGGTAATGGATATAAATTACCCATTGTGCGATAAAAGGATTCCCCCCTACGCACACACACACACACACATACACACACCCTCCACGCTAAGAAGGTAAAGAGGAATAAAACACTAAACGTGAGCCAGACATGTTTGTGTGTGTGTCATAAAAGAGGGTTATCAGCGCAAGATTAAATTTTTAAAGAAATCAGATAGTGACAGCGCGTAGAAGAGGAAAGGATTAAAAACAGATTAAATTGGTTTGTAGTGATGGAGATGAAAGGAAGCTGAGGGAGGGGCTGTGTGTGGGGGGGAGGTCAATTGATGGAGCTGTGTCTGTCGTTTCCGTCTCAAATACAATCAAGCGCACCGCAAGACTTCCAGCCCATCACTATTATTATCGATATTTGGATCGCCCACATATTGTGTCCATTTCTGCTCAATTTGGAGTCAGACAAAGTATCATTATGTGCTGCCTGTTACCATCCATCCATCCATCCATCCATCCATCCATCCATCCATCGATAGATTTACGTGATTCCTTGCTCAATTTGGGTGATATAATATAATGCCAGTTTCACTGCAACGTAAAAAAAACGGCTTCAACTCGGCGTTTAACTACCTTAAGCAGAAAGGAAGCAAGAAGGCTCCGTCCTCCGTTACGCTTGTATCGACCAATATCTTCGACATCATCGATATTGGGACTGTCTACATTGCACATTTGCGCTGTCTGTTTGGTGCGCATTAAATTGGTTTGCAGCGATGACAGGAAGCGAGGCGGAGGTGCGTGGAGAAACTGGGGGGGGGGGGGGTTGACGGAGGTCTGTCGGGCTTTTGGCACGGCGATAATGAGTCACATCTCCCGCGCGGCCGTTATTTATGGCCGACTTGGCTGGCAAACAAAAGATCAATAATTTTGAGCAAATCTAATGTTGTCCCCGCCGCTAATGCGCTCGTCCATCACGTCTGTCTGCCGCGCCAGGAGATGGACTCATTCCCTGTTTATTTGCACATCAAATGCAATTAGATCACATGGCTCTAATAACGGCGCCCACGTCAGCCACCGCCGTACGTGCCGCGCCGCACGCGCAAGCGTACGGAAGCCCAAATGATAATATATGGACGGGACGGGCGTGGGCTTTTGCGCATCAATCTTCATTTCTCGCTCAGACCTCCCGTTTGAAATATGACGAGTGTCGCCGGTGCGCCGGCCCCCCCGCCGCCCTGCGCGGGAGACACTCGAGCATCCGTCACAATGGCGGCGACGCGTTGGCCTGCAGCGCGACAAGACGGAAGATCCTTGGCTGACAACTAGCCCCGGGTGAGAGAGAGAGAGACGCTTCCCTTCCCGCCACCTCGACTCAATCAGGCGCACCCCCTTTTCAGGTGCGCTTGATTGATCTGAGCTGGTTTCCGGGGCCTGACCGGACGGCCAAAGAGCTCTCTCTCTGCCTTTTTAGCCGCTTCCAGCTCTTCTCGAGATCTCACGTCGGTATCGATCGCTGTCACTTTTAACAGGGTGGACTTGATTGATCTGACCTCGTTGATATTGCCATACATCTTACACGATACCCTATCAATGCATCGTACCAGCTACTGATACGCTCACTCTTGGATTTTCACCAACTTCCAGATTTGTTTTCTTTTTTAGTTGTGGATTTTACCTTTTGTTTCTGCCTTTGCACCTACCTCAAGTGGAACCGAATCAATATTTGAACTTGCTTGTGTCCAAATTTCATCTTGTGTCTGGTCGAGGCCAACTTTGAAATTGCGATACGGGATGCGGATGCCGTCACTGTCAGATTCTGCACTCGATTTATCGAGTCAAGTTTATTTGTATAGCCCTAAATCACAGACGAGTCTCACGTGTACAAAAATGGACAATTATGATCAAACATCACCTGATCTTAAACTCGAAACCTTGAGAAGAGACCACAGATGGGAGGGAGGTTCCCCCTTCCGGGATGACCAGGCTGCAATGGATGCAGAGAGGGCCCATCATATCCAAAGGAAATAAGCTCATCTTGCGGTGTGGACATCCCAAAGTCTGCCTTCCGCCTTGGCACCGGCCTCAAATCCAATCCAGCTCCCCGCCCGGTGGCAGGTGTAAGGCGCTAAGCTCCTTCCCGCTCGCCCTGGGCGAGGTGTGAGGCGGCACAATGACACACAAAGGTCACCTGGCCCACGACGGTCCACCCGCCGGGCCGGGCAGGACCGGGCCCCGCCCGAGTTGCCCCCCTCAGGCTCCAGATTAGGAAGTTAGCATGAAGTATGTGGACGCCATCCAAGCAGATAAGAGACTGCCGGCGTGCGAGCGCTTTGCTTCGACAAACTCGCTTTGGAAACAAAAGACTGCACCGCCTTCCCATGTCCACCAAATGTAATGGGACAACACTTTTGGTGGACATTTGGCACTGTGTCAATATTGTCAATAATATTTTTGTTGTCGGTGAGATATCGCTGCTATCTGAGTTCTTGGTCCACACAATCAAAACGAACAACTTCCCCTTCAAGACTGTGGCATTATCCAAATACGTTTGGCCTTCAAAGAGACCTAAAGTAATGGCAGAATAATGAGAATTTGTTGACATACTCGCTTTAGGTTTTGTCATCGATTTCTGTCCTAATCGTGAACTATTTTGATCCCACAAGATTTGTGTCAAGTGCTGACGTGCGATCTGAGGATATGAAATTAATGCAGTAAGACAGAAAAGTGCATGGAATAGGTGAGGGAGGGGGCGGGCGGTCAAGCAGCAGGTTGTGCCCCGCCAGCCACCCAAACCTTTCAGCCTGTGCCAGTCTGCCACTCCCGGGGCACGCTTCAGACGAGAGCACGTACACACACACGCACACACACACACACAGTTCTGGCTTCCTCCCACAAAGTGTGTTAACCCTTAGTGGGCTGCCAGTCTTGTATCCAGGATGAACAGGTGGTCCGACAAAACATGGGCATCAATTTCCTTTTGACTTCTCCCAGCGAGTGTGCGTGTGTGTGAGTGCGTGTGTGTGTGTGTGTGCGTGCGTGTGGGTGAGGAAAATGAGGCATAAAGAAGGCAGGGGCTAATGAGAGCACTGTTGAAGAAATCGGCAAGCTATGCTCAACTCGCCATTGGTGATGTCATCACCAGCATAGCTCACGCAACCTCGTTCCATCCGGTCAGAGACTTTGTAAAGAAAAGACTGCCCACTTCTTAAGCAAATCAAAGATGGTAACCATGCTGTCCAAGTTCGCCACTTTGTGAACCGGAAATGGCGCTGCCAGTCAAGTACTATTTTCCCATGGAAATGAGATTTGCAAAGAAAAGACGGCGGCAGCGTCCACCAAAGAGTCAAGACTGCCTGCCACATTAGCTTCTTGCTAGCTGCTAGCTTTCGGTTAGCTGTGTGCATGTGTGTGTGTGTGCATGTGTGCAGTCGCTCTGTCAGCAGCTTCCAAAAGATTCGTACGCGAGTCAGGTGAATGTTTTTTCGAAACATTTTTATCTGAGTCAGCGGCCTGACGAGCAAATTCTAATTAAACGAGGCTGCAAGTTGTCGAAAAAAAGAAGGGGCGGGGGTGTCGAAATGTTGTTTAATGGCCGTGAGACGCACGGTGTAAAATCCGCCTTGGGTCATGTGACCAGAATGGTGCCGGCGGCAATAAAAAAAAAAAACGCCGCCGCTGCTGCCTCTTTTTTTGTTTCTCATCATCTCTCGTTGTTTGTCTGTCGTAGGATTCGGCGGCGAGTGGGAGAGGAGCTGACGTCGACCCCAGCTTAATCAGGGTAAGTCGGGTCATGTGACCGGGACGTTCCCTCCTTTTATCCCCGTCGCCCTCCCTGTGACCCCCAGCCGCCTTCTTTCCAAGAGGTGACTCAAGGCTTTCTACGAGGTCAGCTCAGGAGAAGAAGACAAAGTAGCGAGTGTAGTAGCACTACAAAAGCAAAGTAACACAGTACAACTCGAGTAAATCAATCAAAGTGAAGCTACCGCAAAAATGAAGCAAGTCGATTCAGATCAATAAAGCAAAACTAATACGGTTGCCACGTAGGTTCGAGCTATTGCAAAATAAATATTCAAAGTCAGTCTGCTTTAATGTCAATCTCTTCACATGCCAAGACACACAAAGAAATCGAAATTACGTTTCCACTTTCGTGCATATGCAATGTTATTTCGATGAGATTCATCATGTCTTCGTGATCGTATAAGCAAATTCTTTTGTTCAGACAATAGAAAAAAAAAAGGTCTGTGTGTCAGCAGATAACACCTTAAAAAAAGGTTTTATTGTCTTGACAAAAGAATTTGCTCGTATGCACTGTTGTCATGAAGTATGGAGGCGTTCGCCGTCGGAGGTTCAAACCTATCGCCGGCTAATTCCCGCCTAATCTCGTTAGCTGGTTAGCTCGCGCCGCTGCTGCAAGAGTACCGTCCGTCCATTTGTACGTCTGTCTGTCCGTCTGTCTGTCTGACTGTGTGCTCGTCTCAAAGCTGCTCCAGACACTTATGTAACACAGGTGTGTGTGCGTGCGCGTCTGGTCATTTTGGAAAATTCTCACCGAGTTGTAGATGAGCAAGTCGCATTCATGTGCAGAGCGCCGCCACCTCGCAACACCAAATAGGCTGCGTGCTTGCCTGTGCGCGCTTGGAACCTAAAAATGGAACGCTGCCCATTGTTTGCTAAGAATTTTGCTGTACGGAGCCCTGACCACGATTTGAACCCCAAGCCACGCTTTGAACGCTCATTTCAAAGACTTGACAAAAGCCAAGCCTGGTTTGGAAGTCGTTTGACTTCATTCTTGACGACACAGACAAAAGTTGGTTTGCGATGCAGATGAGTCGTCAAGTGCAGCAGTATAGCGCCAACCGCTGCCCAGGAGGACTTACTCCATCTCAGATGATTATTTCTGGTGCTTTAAGTCCATCCCTGACTTTGAAACCCTACTCCATGGCTCAAGACCAGATCTGGCATTCAAATCCCAAGCCTGACTCGCCTCACCTTCAGTGAGACGGTGCGGAGGCGGCGAGCCAGCGTTGAACCAGCGGCCGGCCAGCCAGCGGCCAGCCAGCGTCTGGGCGTGTTGGTGCGAGGTCGCCGCCGAGGATGTGAATCACAAAGTCTTCATATTTTATTGACGTGTGAGAAGCGCGGCGGAGGCTGGGGGCTTGACTTGGGGAGGGGCGGGCGTGTCACCTGATCCCGGATGATGATGATGTCACTCCTTAAGGCCAAAGGCGTTTTGTCAATCGATTTGTCAGGGCCAATCAGGATTTTGCTGCTGGTTTCCCACCCTGACTTGAAAGCCGATTTGGGAAAGCCGACCTGGAAACCCTACTTACTTGACTTGAGTCCTCTTTCCTAACTTGAAACCCTACTTTGACGCCCTAACACTTGACACATCCTCCTTCCTCTCTCCGTTATTCCTTCCCGTGTCGTTTTGGCCGTACCGAAGCCGAGACGAACAATGCCGCTTAGCGTGCGTTAGCGTGCGATCCCTTCGGGGGACTTTGGCGTGGCGACGGCAAAATTCAAAAGCTGTTAAGGACGAGCGGGAGACGCAAGAAGAGGCTGGGGGCGGCCGAGCGAGCGAGCGAGCGGGCGGGCGGGCGGGAAAGTGAGCAGAGTCGACGCATCGATCGAGAGCCTCGCGACAAAATGGCAGCTGTAAATCAATTTGATCTGCTGTGTTTTGTAATGAGGTTAATGCCACGTAATGGCCGAATGCCTTAACGCTTAAACGTGCCCTCCAGGAGGAGCGCAAGGGAGGGGGAGGGGGGGCGTCTTGTCTTTCGTCTTGGTTTGTCGGCCTTTCATTCATGGGCGCCCGCCCCATTGAGCTTTGCTTAACTGGAGTGTCGGCTCGTCGCCGCGAGGACACCGTTTGCTTCGCACTCTGTCAGTTTTTCAAGGCGTTCTTAAAAACCCAATTCAAATCACACGATGGGACCAAAGAGGGATTTGTGTGTTTACGCGTGTGTGCGTGCGTATTTTAGGGCTCATTTCACTCACGTACTGCTATCAGGTCATACTGTCGGTTTTAACAAATATGACAAAAAGTGATTTTGTAGAAACCAGCAACCGAGCGCGTGTGTGTATTTACTGTTTAGTCAATCAATGGCGGCTGTTGGCAGTCAGACGACGACGATGATGATGGTGACGAAGGTATGGTTTTTGCGTGCCTCACTTGTTCGACACAAAGAGGCGTGTGCGCGTGTGTGCACGCGTGTGCACGCGTGTGCACGCGTGTGCATGCGTGTTTCTCAAGCAGGGATGTCAACACTTGAAAAATCAATCACCATCTGGGCTCATTTGGTACTCGGGGGTGAGGGTTGGGCGCGCGCACGCGCGCACGCGCGCACGCACGCGCGCACGCACGCGCGCGGGGCTGTGCTAACGCTTCAATACGTACGCGCACGTGCATCTCTCCCCCTCTCATTTTTCCTATTTTTAAGCTGGCGGCTCTTGGCCACCCTCGCCATGCAAGCAGGTGCGCCCTCCTGGCACGCTTGGCAAGGCCTAGCGGGGGGTACACTGAGGGAGGGGGAGGGGGGTCTTTATTGGCTGATGCGAAGGAGGATTTTGCCGCGTTGGGCGTGCTTTTGCGCAGCGACGCGGCCATGCAGGCCGGTGTGACGTGCGGTTCTTTCGGCAAGTCACACAAAAAAAATTCAAACGGTGTGATAAGCATAAAGGTTGGAAATCTTGCGCTATCCGGGATTCCAATTTCAGCCCTAAAATGTATTTTGGGGAAGTATTTGGGGTCAATAAAAACAGCCCTTTTCTCCCATTAAATACAATCAATTTTATTTTCAAACAGCATGGAGAATATTTGCTACTTGAAAAAACATGTGGCACGTTAAGTTCAAATGGATAAATGATGACAAAAGTCGTCCATGTAAGTAACTTTAAGTATGTCTCTTTGGTCTAACCTTACCCCGTTTCCATCCATCCACCCATGGGGTGGGGTGGCAAATGTCTAGTTGTACTTTGTCATCACATTCAGCGGGACGCAAGCGGGACCTTTTAACACGGCGCCACACCGTAGAAGCAGTAACCGGCCCGCGCCGAGTGTTCAGCCCCTTTCGCAATCTCGGCGAAAGGGGCTGAAGACTCCCGAGGCCGCCGCCGCCGCCGCAGCAGCAGCAGCAGCAGGTCAGGGAGTTCAAGTCCGGATCGCAGCAGGCGTCGCTATCCAGGAAACGTGGACGTTTATGCAAACAGGTTGACATACAGAGACGTGTGAAATGGTCTGTGAGTGTTTTCTCTATGTGTGTGTGTGAGAGGTGATATTCCGCCCCCCCTACTCCTTTCAGTGGCACAGCTGTGTGAAAAAAGGAGCGCTGAGTCGGCACAATGGCTTAATAGTCGACAAACAGCAAGCTAAGCCCACGTCCAATAGTCGCACCGCGCTGCCATGTGACCTACATACTCGTATGCGTGAGGGCAAGCCTCACTTTTAATAACACACGGAAAAAGTCTTTCATAGCGGCAGATAAAAACATGGTTTTTTTTTCATGAAAGCAGCAAAAATCTGGATTTAAGTAAGCCATATTTCACACGCTATAATTAGGTGTCACATCAATGCAGCTAACAAATAAAAAGCTCCAAATGCTCGGCTAACGAGAAACAAGTCGCCTTAATTAAAATATAAGCAGCGGACATTTCGTTCGGTACACCGTCCGGTGCCACCGAGTCGGCCTTTACAATAGTGACCCCTTTTTTTTTTTTTATTTCACGGGAAAAATACAAACCCATTTCATGACAAAGTGTACGCTTATAAAATAGTGATTGTGCGTGTGTTTAACCAAGGTTGATGCGCAAAGAAAAGATGCGGGGCATTGATCACTGGGGTCCTAAAGCTATTATCATGATCTAATTAGCTTTAACATACGTCTGTGTCACGGCCCGGTGCAAGGCCGACTCGTCCCCGATTCCACGCTGTCACTGCTTAAGCGCTAAAAATAGTGCACGCACACACCCATGTACACGCTTGGTTTGAGTTTGGACACTTAAATGCGGGCGGTGAAAGGGAAAGAAATGTGGAGTTTAGACACAAGTTTGGGGAACATTCAAGAAAATGGGAAGGTTCGACAGAGCACCGCAACATAACGTAGAAAGTCGGATGTGATCAAAAGTCAAGCAAAATGTTGACCTTGGACAAAAGTACACGGACAACAACTGGAAGCTATTTGGACATAAAAAGTAAAAGACAAACACAATACCGACAGGAAGTGAAAAATGCGGACAAAAGTGTTGGGACACAAAATAAAAGATGGACGCCACACCGACAGGAAGTGAAAAATGCGGACAAAAGTATTGGGACGCAAAATAAAAGATGGACGCAACACCGACAGGAAGTGAAAAATGTGGGTAAACGTATTGGAACACCACCACGCATCCAACTTTACGAAAAGTGTTGATAGCGCATACAATGAAGATACTTTTCTTCTCGTGCAAACTGCGATTGATTGATTGATTGATTGATTGATTGATTGATTGATTGATTGATTTATTGATTGATTGATCAAGAGCTGCGTGTATCAATAATCGTCTTTCCTTATGAACGAAGCGTGCGAGAGACCTTCAAAGCGGCTCGTCCATGAACACCATGCTAAATTTAAAACGCGTCATTGATTAGGTGCTTCTTATCTGGGTCTGTACTATTTCCCAGCATGATTAGCGACGACGCGCTAGGCCAACACAGTGGGTGGCGCGCGCACACACACACACACACACACACACACACACACAGACACACACACACACGTGAGCTCATTAGGACTTCACCTGCACACTTTGCACATTTCCTTTTACAGTTGTGGAGAAAAAGCGTGAGGTCTGTTCCCAAGTGAAGGATTCCCCCCGCCCCACCCAAGCCCCTCCCACCCCGCTTTGATTGATATGTGAAATCCGTCTCCCTCGGCGGTCTCTGCGTGTGCGTGTGAAAGGTGCTCATTGTGAAGTGGAGACCACTTTGTCAGGAAACAATCGTGCAAAGCCTTTAAAAAAGAAAAAAAAGATACAGCCTCTTATTGTGCCGGAACTTTAATTTTACGTGTGAGGTCATTTTAATCCTACTGAATTTTCATAGCAGTTCAATGGTCGCCCCCGAAAGAATGGCGACCCACCCACGAGCGCCGACGGACGACAAGGCCGCACTTAAGAGCCGAGGCCTGGAGCGCCGTTCCTTTGTCCGGCCACAAAGGGGCTTGGCCCTCAATGGAGCCCCGATTGGCGCTTTTTAAACCTACCGCCGACATCCCCAAAATCACCGGCCAGGATCAACACCGGCAAAGTAGAGTTTCTGTGATATTCCGCTTGGGGCTGCAATTCCGAAACGCTCCTTCAAATAATTGTTGAGTCCGGAAAGTGTCGCCGCAGCCTATGCCGGCCGGAGCCTATGCCGGCCGGAGCCTATGCCGGCCGGAGCCTATGCCGGCCGGAGCCTATGCCGGCCGGAGCCTATGCCGGCCGGAGCCTATGCCGGCCGGAGCCTATGCCGGAGCCTATGCCGGCCGGAGCCTATGCCGGCCGGAGCCTATGCCGGCCGGAGCCTATGCCGGCCGGAGCCTATGCCGGCCGGAGCCTATGCCGGAGCCTATGCCGGCCGGAGCCTATGCCGGCCGGAGCCTATGCCGGCCGGAGCCTATGCCGGCCGGAGCCTATGCCGGCCGGAGCCTATGCCGGCCGGAGCCTATGCCGGCCGGAGCCTATGCCGGCCGGAGCCTATGCCGGCCGTCTTTGTTATTTTCATAAATCAGGCTGGGCAGTTGGCCAAATGTTAGCGTCGATAGCTAAGCAAAAATATGAAATTGATGCAAATGTTCAAACATCTTTCATTTGTTGGACTCGGCTCTCAAAATCCAAACTGAATATTAAGTAAAGTTAACTTTGTGTTTTTATTGACAGATTGGGTGCCACAACTTGCGGTTGAACTCGCGTAGCTGTTTATGTCCCCAAACAGCGTGCAGTTGATGAAGTGTTTTCTGGCCCATTCTGCATCAAAACTTGACAAAGTTTCCAGATTGTTGGTCAGTTTTGGGGCAAACATGTTTTCTTGCGGCTCATTAGCGTCGGGGCTAAATGTGAAGCGCGTCTCGTTTTGGACCGCGACGGGGTGCTAGCGTGATTCATAATGCTTATTTATGTAGCATGTCGCTGAGCGCAGCAGGGGGTCCTGGCTGGCTCGCCATCCTTCACGAGAGCTCCGTCTTTTTCTTAGGAGGATTTCTCTTTTCCCCTCTGCTCTTGCGATGAAAATAAACTTGTTGTTTTTGATCACGACCCAAAAAAAGCCACGTAGGAGTCAGCGGCCGTGAAATGGAGTGTAGCACTTTTGGTTAGCCACCCATTCTGGTCGCTGGCCAAACGATACATACAAACAAACCGTTTTCATCTATTTCCTGTTTTCCCGCAAATGTAAGCACTTGTCAAGTGAAAGCAGCTTTAATCCTGATGTTTTCAAATCTCATTACCGTCTCCGTTTCGTTTCTTCCCGTTAACGTGAAGATTGGAAACGGGAAGAGCTGTTTTGCCAAATGATGATAATAAATCAATAAAAATCATTCTAAATAAAATCAATGTAGACGACTCTCGTAAAACACAATCAAATGTTTTAATGAAAACTTTAAAACTATCATTTCATTGAAATCAATAGTTAATGCAAAGAATCACAATGCATAACCTACGCAAACTAAAACGTGTTTTTGCCTATCATATAAAAGAATAGATAACTTTTTCATGGAAGCCACTTTAAACAAATAACATGGATTATCTTTCATTTGGATAAAGTACTACAAGTCTCTCGTGACAAAAGTCAATCATCAAATAAATAGAAAGTAGTATACATTTTGAGATTCATTCTCCAATCGAATAAAAATGGGACATGTTCAGATAAATCCAGCGAGTTCAAACGGAACATGTGCTATCTGCATCATGCATGTCATTCTTGCTATCTGCATAAATAGTGTCAAATGTCCTCATTGTGTGAGTGTGACGTTTGTTAAAAGGAGGCGGTAGGTGGGTGGGCCATCAGAAATTGACCTTGTGAACCATGGAGGGCGACGGCCATAGCGGGCTGCCTGTGAGGCGCCACGTTTGCGTGACTAAAGACGCACAATTAAGGCGGCCGCCTCTGTCCGCGCTTTGTTGTCGCCGCTCCGAGTGCGTCGCTAATAGCCGCCCGGGGGGGGGGGCTGTAGTTAGCGCTGGTGGCTAAAAAGCATCATTAGGATCCTCTCTCCTCTGTGTGGAACCCCGGTCCATCTATTCCATCGAAGTTTCTGTTGCTGAATTTCAAAGTGTCAATTTGAATGGCAAAAAAAAAGAAACGTGAGGACATGGTATGACATCATTTTGCGGAAACGCAAACGCTAAGCACACGAGGCCGAGCGTTCCTGCTTCAAGCTGTTTTGCTTTCTAGCTTGGACTGAAACGTTGCAAATTGTTAGCCTAAGTGACTGTGGCATTATCGCTTGAATTGCCAGTCTTTCTGAAAATGTTCCAAAATGACCAACAAACCAAAAATGTTCAAGCAAACTTTTTTGTCTGCTTGTGAGCTCAATGCTACCGTATCATGTGAAATATGCCTTACATGGATGTTAGCATAGTCTTACAAAATCCAAATGTATATAGGTGCGACTTGAACACACTTGATCCTCATTTTTCACTTATTATTGATGTATTGCGTGCAAACATTGTCCTCTATCATTCATTCTGTTGTCCCTTGGCTTTGTGGAGGATGACACAGCCTTTTTTTTTTTTTTTTTCTCCTCTCCCCACCATTGTGACCGGTTGTCAATGGGACCCTCTCTCTAAGCACCCCGCCCCTCCCTTTTTGCCGCACCGCTTAATGCTAGCGCGAAATGCATCATTAGACAGCTAGGCTGCTGTGAAAGTGGTGGGACAATGGTGGGGTAAGCAAACCAACAGGAAGTAACACACACACACACTCAAAATGGCCTCGCCATGGCGTGTGGAGATCTTCCGTGCGGCGTGATGGCGTGGAAAAAAGTTTATTACCTCCCACAAGGACGCCGTTGTTGTTGTTGTTGTCATCTACTTGCAGAAATCAAAGGTCTCTCTGTTAGCTCCCTCCCTCCCCTTGCCCTCCCTCACCCGCCATCCAACTCGCCCTTTTGTTTGATTCCTTTCTCTTGTTTTGTTTTTTTTTCTGGTTTTTGCATACGTGACGCCGCCACACACGCAAGGGCTTTGTTTGGAGACCTCAAAGGTTGCTTATTTGCTTTTACTTTTCGCAAGTAAGAGCGGTGGCTAACTTTGCTTTTTTTTTTTTTACGCCAGACAGGATGCACCTTCACTTGACGTCGGTATTTATTGTTTTGATTGGATTGGGCGAAATGACGAAAAAAAAAAAAAAAGACTTTTGTGATTTTACTGAACGTTTCTCTTTACTTAACAAAGAATCAAACGACAGTGCCATCATTCATCATTGATTTCATCTCATGTCAAGCAGGCTTTCAAGCCGTTGCTCTTTTCATCAGTTTCCACGAAAATATCACAAACTTGACAGATAATGTGACAATTGTTGTTTTGTGGCTTTTGTCAAGATGGATCCCGCAACGATATGTGAGCGCCTCTGGCTGGCCTTGTTGGCGTCTTCCAGTTGGACACTTGATTTCCTTTGAAATGATTTGTCATACATGGAATAGCAATTTCAGCAATTTCAACATTGGCAAGCTGAAATCCCCATTTTGATGAAAAACGTTTCGCCACATCCTTCTTTACCTCGGGAAAAAGAGACAAACTTTCGGGAACTGTAAAAAAAAAATGGACTCGTCCTATTGAATATTTTCAGAATGGCTGATTGTATTGCTTATTCCATCAATTAATGGTGACCAAACGCAGGAAGCAGGTGATGTCATTTTCTGTCGCCGTTCATATTGTACAAACATTTTGGTCCAATTCCACGTGGGCTCGCTCAAACATATTCTTGTCAAGAAAATGATTGGCTCAACTTTAATAAAAGTTTTATGAGGATATCTTGCCAATGGTTGCATTTGTAGTTAAGGTACAGTGTGCTGGGAGGCGCGGGCGAGGCGCGGAGGCATGCCCCGAACAGCCGGGCTAAATGGATCTTATTTAGCGAGGCGCCAACACGCCTATGAAGCTGCACGCGTCATTACTTTGTGCTCAAACGTGTTGGCCCGCTGATGGATGGCCAGGCCAGGCTAGGCTAGGCCGGCGGAGGTGCGCCGACCGCTCGCCAAACAAGCCTCGCAAAGGTCCCAAACAAAAGCGGCGCTCGGATTCGACAACCGAAGGTCGCACCAAAGGTTGACTGGGTTGATGTCTCACGAGATCTCAGAGGGATACCATCATGTGCCAACAAAGTACAAGTTTGTCAATATTCAAATGTTTTGCGAAGAGACAATGTTGGGTCTTCACCAAACTTCATGTCATTTGTTCACCATCAGAGGCATCAATGAACTTCATGTCTTTTTTTTGTTTCTCCCCCCATCTGTGGCTTCCACAGCGTAATCAAAATGTAAACAATGTCAGTGGAATCAAAAGTGCTTCCAGGCTGCTCGTCAGCGATGACGTCTCATAGCGGCGCCATTTTGTCATTCGCTTCTTCTGATTGGTGCCCATGCGTGTGCGTGCGTGCGTGCGTGTTGAATTTGCGTTTGGGCATAGGTCCCCCTCTGCCGCCGAGCGTTTGGACAGGATGGCGACGTTGATTGGCTTTGTTCGGTCTCGCCGGCAGCCGACACCGGCTGACATCTGTTCCCTCCTAACCGCTGCGACTTTTCTCCATCGGGGAACGCGCACGCACGCACGCACACACATGCTGTCACACAGCAGATAGATAGCATGACATCCGCATTTGTTTTTGCTGGATAGAAGCTCGGCTACACCATTGTGCCAAAAGCTTCTTGCATCGCTAATTAAAACGTTACGATGGCAATAATAAGAATACTGATGACGATTTTTGATTTGAAGTCACGGCGACATTTCCAACAAACAGGCGTGAACCTCTGAATGGGCTACCTCCCTTTTATGTCATTTTGTAGGTGTGTGTGTGTGTGTGTGTGTAATTTCAAATTTGATGGCTGCAATAAAACCCCGTGGGATTTATTGATCTTGTTGATTGACATGCAAATCATTAGTTCTTCTAGATAGTGGCTTTTTGCTCAGATGTATTTTGGACTCTGGTCATATTGGACGCTGTCACCGTGAAGGAAAAGAAATAATCCAGGATTAGGGAGGAAGAAAATTTCAGAGCAACACTGGTCCCAGTCCAAACCACCATCAAATCCATGGCTGTTCCATGGAACGTCCTTTCTGGGTGCTTGTGGCCAGTTTGTGTTGCATGGATCAAGCGGTGCCCCCAATGCCGTCATTGAATGGAAACCTTGATTTGGACCAACATTCATCATCTGGCCTTTGCTCTATTCTTTTCAATGACACAAATGCAGTTAGTCAGCTGGCCCAATTCACCCTGATGACAAAGCTGATTTTATTTTTAACTTGGAATAAGAGCGTGTCACAGAAATAAAAGAAAAGAGCAAAACATTTTCAAATCCACTAGACCACGATAAGCTCCGGCACGACCCTCGTGAGGATAAGCGCTTCAAAAAACGGATGACTGGAGAGACCAGGATCTCTCACAACATCGTGTAGGACTTGGCCACTTTGGAGGCACACTTTACTTTTGACACAAAGTCACACTTCAAGGCCATGGGAATTTGCAGGTTCCGCTGCATATGCGGGTACGTGCGTGTGCGCGTGTGTGTGTGTGTGCGTGCGTGCGTGCGTGTGTGCGTTTGGTGCAGACATGTGGAATGTGGAGGCAGAGTGGCATCGACGCACATGTTTTGCCTCATTTTTAAAATACTGCATAAGACAATTTAAAATGAAAGGAACATGAAATAAAATGGAATTAGTATTAAAATTCAAAATAAATCCAATTAAATTGAATAACGATGAATGACACTCAAATAACATTTGAATCAAAGAATAAATATTGAATGAAAGAAAATATAAATGACAATGAATAAAACTGCATAAAAATGTATTGAAAATATGCACAATATATGCATATAATAATATAAATAAAACATTAAATACAAATGTAATTTAAGTGCAAATGAAATTAAAATGAACATTGCAAAATAAATTACATGAGGCATTTGAATTAAAATAACATTTGAAAAAAGTAATACACTAATAGATCACATAAAATAAAAAACAGCTTACAATCATAATATAAAATAAACGACTTACAATCAGATTTTAAAATTTCATAAAATAAATATTTGTTTAGATAAGTTTGTTAATGTATATATGTAATATATATAACAAAAGGTGACAAACATTTTAAAGAGGATTGACTACACTAAAAAGTCAGCATGTATGTGAGAGAAGCCTGTAAGAAATTAGCCCGCTGCTCCGGCTGTGGTTGCTGGGAAGTGAACATTTTTGTCTTTTTGTTGCAATTAACCGCAAAACACCAGATGAATTCTGTGTGTCTGCGTGCACATATGGGCACGAGTGTGTGTGTCTGCATGGGTGTGTGCGTGTGTGCAAGGCAAGCAGGTGGCAGCCATATTTGAAGACGACAGTAGGGGTCTGACCCATGCCAGGCCCAATAAAGCGGCCTTGTGATGGAGCTTATGTGACACTCCGTCCCCGGGGCGAGCAGGTCCTTCGCTCCCCCGCGCACACATGTCACACCCACATATACGACGTACACACACAGACCAAGTTTGATGACGACGCGGTGTCCGCTCACGTCTTTTGTCAGGCCTCCCTCATGCACGCTGCCGACACGATGGCGGTGCAGCTGTGTATGCGCGACAATGTTACTCAATGCGCTAAATATGAGCATGAAGATGTCAAGTCAAACGAATTCAACCCCAAAAATATATCAATTTTAGGTACGACTCTCCATAAGGAACACAGGCACTCATGACCGTGTGGTAGCAGAAAGTATACTTACTAACCAATGAAGGAATAATGTCGGGGCGGGGGGGGGGGATAGAAATGAACTTGCTAACCAACAAACACTGGAAAACAAGAAATGTAATGAGTGTTTGCAAGGTCCGACTAGCGTTCATGCGTGTTTGTCTTCACAAAACGAGAAGCAGCAAGGAAGAAAGAAAAAAAAGCAAATTCCTGCGTTCTTAGTTTTCTGGCTTGCGAAAGAAGAGAAAGAACACCCACAGAGGAAAAAGATGCTTTATCTGCCTTGCCCCAATTTGATTACACATTGCGTTTTTTCCCCCTCCTTTTTTACATTTGCATAAATGTCCTGCTCAGCATGTTTAAAGTTGTTTTATTAACGCCTCTTGAGACTTTTTTTTTCCGTTCCCCCGCCTTTACACGTCAGGCTCACTAATTGCTCCGTGATCTTTTGCCGCTCAGCCTCAGCGCTGCGCAAACATCATAAAAATAACTTGCAAAAAAAAAAAAAAATGTGATCAAGTACAAACTTGCACTGCATTCATTGGTGGTAGCCTTTGTTGTATATGCAAGCATTGTGGTTTACAGCCTCCGCTAGCACGCTAGCTGTCTTTTTGGCCTCTGCTATCTCTCTTTTCAAAGTGTGCAGGGCCTTTACTAGCACATTGGACTGTGTTAGCGGCCTCTTTTCTATTTGTTAGCAGGAGAGAGGCCCATGTTAGCCAAGTTTGAGCCTCTGCCTTCTGTCCCTTAGCATCGCAGCATCCTCTATTGGAATGCTAGCAGTGTTCCGTTTGTTAGCGCCGTCGCAGCATTTGTTAGTTGCGTATTCACATTTCTCATTTCGCTCGACATTGTGCTCGCCCATGTTAGCTTTATGTTAGGCTCTGCTATCCACCCCTTAGCTTAGCCATATGCTAGCCCTAACGTAGTTAGTTGCCTTTAGTTAGCGTTAATTGTTGCGTTTTAGCCTCTGTCAACTTTTAACGTAATCATTTCTTCTTTGTTTGTTGCCATGACAGTAAACATCTGTGGCAAGAAAAATGATTTCCAGGTGAAACTAAAAAATGGAAAGAAAAGATGAGCGTGCAAATTAGCCTGCTAGCACACGGCAAAGAAGAGGACAGTGTCCCAACGATCAGCCCTCCTCTCCGGCCTCCTCCCCCTCTTCTTTTTCTTCTTCTTCATAAACAATGAAAAGTTAATGAAGAGGTAACTTAATGATGTAATGAATATGGCCGTTCAAGGTCGAAGCAAGCTGCAGTCTGGGCGCAAGACGGCCACCGCACGCCGTTTATGTGGCATGCACACACACACACACACACACACTTGTGCACACCAATGAGGGCCATCTGCAGTAAAATGTGTGCGCGCGTGCCTGCGTATGTGTGTGTGGTGATTAAATATTGAAACGGTTCAAATGGTACAGTCGAGATTTGGGCCTTTGAGTCAAGTGGATCGATGACGCTTGGCCACTACTTGTTGAGTGTGTGTGCGTGTGTGTGCCTGCGTTAGTGTGTGCTGTGGGCTATAATACATACCGTCCTATTTTGATATGACGTGATGTCCTGTTTTATATCTGAAATGATATTTGATGTTCGATCCTCATTTGGGTCTGAGCTTGCGGTGCCATGTTGTATCTCACCATTTTGCATCGTAGCCAATCATAGCAATACATGGGATCATAGAGTGGCCCTTACTTGTTGTCAACAGTATATCATTTTGTACAGTACCTTACCTTTTTTGATCATACCAAATTGCACTTTGTTGGATGTTGGTCGTATTTTGGATTGCTGGTGCGAAACCATACGATATAACGATAACACCATTTTGCACATACATAAAAAACAGCATCTTCACCTGCGTCATATCACATCATGCTGTCTTCTATCTCTGCTGATCTTGCCTTAACTTTCCTAGCATACTTTATTGTAGCCTACCTAATGGTGCTGTGTCCCGTCATATCTTGCCGTGCCGTGCCGTGCCGTGCCGTGCCGCACTGTACTTGTTCTCTTCTCTTATTCTGACACCTTACTCTCCCTTACGGTGCGTAATCATATCTGGCCTTACCATCTGTTCTCCTACCTACCGTATCTTATCTCGATATCGCGGTACGATGTGAAACCATATATCGTGCGTGTCATGCCATCTCTCACTTTGTCATATTGCGATCTCTTATCTCAGATCCTATTTTTAACTCTTGTATCTTGTCTTATCTTCTCACATCCTGGAGTCTCCACTTTGCACTGGTCGTGAGGTCTCGGCCTCGACGTTTCTTATCGAGACGCTAATGTGCTAGCAAGTAGCCCCGCGTGTGTGAGATGCATCTTCGGCAAATGATGTTTGGGCTAAGACCACTGAGTTTGCGAGTGGCATCGGCACACCTCAGCTTTCAAAAGAGGCCCCCCCAGTCCGTCCATATTGGAAAGCGGCTTCCACGAGAAAGACGCTAATCTGGAACATCGGGGGCTTGCGTAAACACCTTCAAACGTCCTCGCTGATCTATTTTAAAAAGACTCTCATTGTAATCAAAAACAATAACCGCTCCAAAGTCCTCCCCAGCCCCACTTTTTCTTCCCGCCCGAGAGTATGAAATAATATTCTGTGTGTGGGCTCGCCGCCGCCGCTGAGAACGCAAACATTTCACAATAAACTTGTTTAACTCCAGGCCCTTGGCCAGATAGAGGACATGCTGTGTTAATTACCGAGGCCCGTTAAAATAAACCAGAATAAAATATGACCTCCTTTTCTTTACCAGCGCCACAATCAGCCATTCCGAGGGATTAAAAAAAAACAAAAAAAAAACAACAACAACAGACGAGGCGAGGCGTACACCTTATATGTACTGTTTGTAGAGCAAACAGGACGGCCGATCGCCATATCAACATGCCGGAGTCAAAATATTTGCGCTAAAGAGGCAGTTTGTAACGCAATACGCTACAGGAAGGTGAGACGCGACCGCGTTTTGCAATATGACAAGAAACGTCACCTCCTTCAGCCAGCGCAAAAAAAACATTTCACGGAAAATTCTGCAATGTAGTGCGACGTCCAGATAGCGAGCGATTACTGGAGATAAAAAAGAAAAAATGGTCAACACAGACACCGTGTTTACTTTTGGCCGATATTTCCCGCCGCTCCCGCTTCACGGCGAGAGAAAGGAGCCCCCGTTAAGCGCCGCGTTTATTATTCTTCAAAGTCTTGTCTGAAAGTAATATGCTTTAAAGGCACGCTGGTGACCCCGCTCACCCTCCGCTGTGTCTACTTTTCGTGTGTGTGTGTTTGAGTTAAGTTGCTGCTGGGTGGCCCCCGCGCCGCGCCTCGCCGCCCCGCCCCACTTTCACTGTGTTAACATAAGAATGCAGGCGGCGGAGGAGGAAGGACGGCAGGAGAAAAGGGGGGGTGAAATAGTTTGAGCGTAGCGGGGGCCGCTGTTATCCACTTAGGACATCAAGACAACGTTGAACGCCTGGCGGCGGCGCAGCAAAACTGCACGACTCTCGGCACAATGGCTTTTGATTTGTTCCCTGTCCAATGTCCCGGCTCAATTTACTCGCGCTTTCGCGAGTTCATGTCGGGGCGAAGAAGTTGTCACAACGTTTTGATGAGGGACATCGGGAACATCTGGATGCCATGAAGGGCCCTTCGTGTAAACGAGGAGCACGGCTCGGCAAAGCCACCCAGCGAGCGTTGTTGACAACTATTTGGAGAGACGGACGGACGGACGCTCGCTCGCTCATGTTTGTAAGCAATAAGAGGAGGGGCACCACTTGGGATGAGGAATATGCGCCATTTGCCGCCATTGGATGACAACACGCTGCATTGTCTCATGCGCAGCGCACAACAAGAAGTCATCCCATGTTGTATCTAATCTTGCATCATGTCACATCTGGTCGCGTCGTGTCGTCACCTAACGTAACGGCGGCGGCGGCGGCAGCATCCCGTATTGCGGCGTACGGCATCTCACGTCGCATCCTGTCTCGGTATCTCACCGAGATCCGCTCTGATGTTTACGCAACTTTAAGGTGGCTGGCCGGCTGGCTGGCCGGTCGGCCGGCCGGCCGACCGGGTTCGGGTCAATCGCGTGTCATTGAGCCAGATTTGGTCGGGTCTGATGTTGCGTACGAGTGATTGTTACCATGGCAACTAAGGCCATCATGAGCCAGCGGCGAGTGACGGGATGGACTGGACGTGCTTTTTAAAGCATTTTACTTTGGACAATGCAAATTCAAGCAAGCTGTCTTTCTTGACGTGCTCGTAAACAAACGGCGGTGACCGTGTAATGGCCGCCTTGTGTGTGTCTGCGTGCGTGAGAGAGGGCCAGGCGGACATGAGCAGGATAATAAGCGTCATGGCATCTAATCAGATTTCTAAGAGGAATTGATTGTTGTGCGGCAGGCTGCGCTTGACAATAAGCTCGCATTTAAGTGTTAATTTTTATGCTAATGCGGGATGCGGCTCGGTCCCGCCGCTCGATCCCGCGGCTCGGTGCCGAGACCCCGCCCCCCTTGCTCCCCTTGCCCCCTCCCGCCGCTATGAAAATTGTCCCGCGCACCAAATGTCAGCCTGCCAGCCGGCGTGAAGGTTTGTAATTTATGAGCTATGTTTCAATTAGAGCGCGTCATACTTGTTAGGTGGCCGCACGCGCCCCTCGGTGATGTCAGCTTTTGCCGCCATTTTGGGGCATTTACGAGTGATCGTGTACCAACTGGCTTTTTTTCTAATACTTTGCCAAATTTCACCATTTTTATCGTCAAATTTACCATTTTCATTTTGGTATAAATGTTTTTTTTTCAAATTGTCACTCATTTTGTCAAATTTGATAACGATCTGCTTTAATCATTTTTACATTCTTTGACAAATTTTACAGGCACCTTTTTTTGTTTCAACCTATATCACTCCGTTTTTCCATTTTTTGACGGATTTTTCACCACCATTTTTGCCAACTTTTCACTCGCTTTTGGATTTATTTGCGCATTCAAACAATTGTTTCCTTGGCAAATTTCACTTTTCATGTTTTGTTCACTTTTTCCCTTCACTCATTTTTCCCTTCACTCATTTTTCACTTTGCCTTTTTTTGTGTTTTCAATTTGAACTCTTTGAATTGATCATTTCACTTGTTTTTGGAGCATTTTGTCTTCTCGTCATTTGACAGAATGGAGTCGTTTACAGAGTGCACACAATGCCGGCTCGCCAGCCAGCCAGCCAGCCGGCGTGCAGACATGTCATTTATGAGCACTGTTTCTATTAGTGTGCGTTGCACTTGTTAGGCAGGGGAGCCGAGCCGCACGCGCCTCTCTCTCGGTGCCCCTTTTCACTGGCTTCTTTTAACGCGCGCGCGGACGGACGGACGGTCGGTCGGTCGGTCTCAGCTCAGTGGCTGCTACACCGAGGCCTTCGTGTATTATCATCTATCGGGTGGTCCTTGCCCCCCGGACAAAAGGCAATTTAATACGATTTAATGACACTGCCAAGGAGCGTGTGTGTGTGTGTGTGTGTGTGTGTGTGTGTGTGTGTGTGTGCGTGCGTGTGCGTGCGTGTGTGTGCGCACGTGCACACCAGCGTGTGCGTGCGTGTGTGTGTGTGTGTTTTTAACGGCAGTCGTCACCTTGACTGGGTGGCTTCCTTCTCAATCTGACAATGAACAGCTCAAGATGAGGTTTAGCTTTTTTTTCTTCTTCTTCTTCTTCAAATGAAAGGGGAATTTGGGCTTGTTTTGGATACTTGATTTTTTTTTTAACTGACACTGATTTGCTGATAATTGTGCACACATATTTTTGTTCAGTTTTTAGATGGTCTTCATTTTCACTTGGCAGGGGGCATTCTTGACATTCATTCATGACTTTCATTTTCTAATCTTTCCTTTTCTGACAAATTTTCCAACAATTTAATCAAAAGGATTGTGTCCACAATTTGTTATGGCTAACTTTGGCTTCTTTGTTGTTCACTCGTTATCATTTCCACACACCGGGCGGGACTCATTTTAAGCATGTGTGTGCAGTTTTGAATTTGGGAGCATTTTCATTCTCTATTTTGTAAAATGTTCCCGTTTTTGTATTTTGTTTGTGCGTCCTGGAGTTAGTTATATTGTTGTGTGGAGTTTGAAATGGCGGCACGCTGGCGTGCGGCGTGCCACCAGAACGCCAAAGCGTCCAAACGGCACTCGGCGGGCCCCAGAAAGCGCGCTGAAAGGTTTGGATCCAATTCACATATAGGTCAATTAAATGCACCAACATCTGCTCTCTCCCCGCCATTTGCATATAGCATTCATATGTTAATGACGGCCCTTGTTTTTTTTTTTTTTTTTTCTCCTCTCTCTCTCTGTCGCTCTCTCTCTCTCCTCCTCTCTTCCTGTGCGTGTGTGTGTGCGTGCGTGCGTGCGTGCATGCATGCGTGCATTTCCTCCTCCTGTACTTCCTCCCCTCCTCCCTGCCTCTTTTGTACGGCCAAACAAAACCATTTTTGGATTCCCCTTTTCCCGTCCTATTTCCACTTCCTGCCCGCGTTAAAGGGGAGGTGAGTCCGCCCCCGACGGCGGCGGAGGGAGCCCCTTTAAAAAACGGCGCCCGCTCGCTCGCTCGCTCGCTCTCTCGCTCGCTCTCCTCCCCGAGCAGCTTAATGCCTTATAAATGAATGATGACACAGATGGACCAGCGATAATCTATTTAGAATGCCTCACAGCAAATATTGTTGTGCAGATGATTAGACCCGCAGTCATTTGAAGCCCGAAACGCCGCCTCCGCGCCTGCACGCTTGCCTTCTTTCCTTGCCGTTGCTTTCCAGGGCTTAGCAGCGAGCGGCCTCCAAATGGCATTCCGATCCACGTTGGGCTCCTAGGCAGGGCGGCCGCGCCGGGTCATTCGGGTCATCTCTCAAATCTACTACAAGTTGCTGGTGGGCGGGCCCTTCAAGGCAAAATGCCTCCTCGCCTGCCCATGGGAGCTGCGAGGGGGATGTCCTCAAAGTTTGCAAATCAGGATGTCAATCTGAGCTTTTTTTTTGTAGGCTGTCCCACATCTGGGCGGCGGAGGAGGATGACGCCGTTGATAAGAAGCGCAGCTCGGCAGAGGTGGCAGCTGGCGCGCCGATAAATAGAAGCCGCTATCGACCGCGTGAAAATGAACGATCCCCGAGCGGCGCGCAGTATTTGGCTTCAGCGCGTGGCGCTCCGTCGGGAAGGGATGGATTTCCAAAACGCGCCTCCGGGCGCACGCTTTGATTTCATCGCTACCGTCGGGGTCACGTTTCACCCTTTTTGACATTTGACAGCAACAGAAATACGCTAAATGTCACTCCGCCGCCCTGAAATGCGATGATGGCGTTTGTGCGAACGGACTCGGATGGATTTCCGATTGAGCGATCGACGGTAAATCCAAGAAAAGTCTCGGAATGGTAAAACGCTTGCGAGGCGGTCTCCAGAACTGTCCGCCGCGTTTCCACTGGTCGCGCAGAAAGTGGGTCATGCGGATGCGAAGTCCGACCCAAACCGAAGCGTACGATATCCAACGCAATATGTATTTCCCATTTTGTGTCCAATGTGTTGGTGTTCAATCATGAGAAGTGCTTGCATTTGCAGCAGCGTTTGCTCGAACTAACGTTGGCCTCCGCTCCCCGTTCAGGTGGCGTTCCCCCCAGCGCTGCCAGCCGCAGGCGGCTCGATCCAACACCGACATCGACGTTCACTCCAGTATGCTGTTGGTGTGCTAAGGTAAGCAAAGCTGCTCTGGGGTCAAAGTGTGAGCAACAACATACGTACGTTCATTCAAATTGTCCATTTTCTTACCTACACTTATTTATTTATATTTTACATTTATTTTATGTATATATATATATATTTTTTTTTTTAATTATTTTCGACTGCCCCTCATTTAATTTTATTGCATGTTGTGCTTTATTTGTATTTATTTTTTTTTTCATTTTACCTGAGCAAGTAGTCAAGGAATGTAATGGATGACTCTCTCAACACTGGCAGGCGAAGGCTTTTGCCTTCAGACCGTTCCTAAACTTTATCGTCCTCGCTGTGTGGTGATAAACAACATCTCACTCACACACACACACACACACACACACACACACACACACACACCCGCCAACTGTTCATCACTCACTCGCCAGTTCGACTTATCCCCAAAGGCGTTGTGTCTTTAAGCGCGCGCACGCACACACACTCAACTTGTAACAATCTGGATTGTGCTAATCTACCATAATCGTCCGCCACATGCCTCCTAAAAACACACTGGGGTGGCATTCCGCCGTGCCGCCTTCACGCGCCAATGTCGCTACCTCCGCCGTCAATGTCATCACCGCCGTGGCGGAGGGGTGGAGGGATTGTTGCGCAATTTATGTTTGGCATTAGTCTAATTGAATCGTATTTCAAAGGCACGGCAGGTGCTTGAAATGTCCAAAGTCAAATCAAAGCAGAAGAAATGTCGCAAAATGATTTTGCTAGGCAGAGCCTCTGCGATTTCAAGTTAGGTTCGCACGGTTCCGGGCTTCAACCGAAGCTTTGGAGACTTGAAAGGAGGCTCGGGATTTCAAATAAGCAGTTTGGACAATGCCATCGTGAACGTTTCCCATTAGGGATTTGCGGGACCCGGGTCGGCTGTCTAACAACAAGGAAGACGTCGTCGAAATGAGTTTTACTCTTTCAAAGGTTTGAGGATTGAGGTTTGAAGATAGAGTTCGGGTTTCAAGGAAAATCTCAAGATGTCAAGATGTTCGGCTTTTGAAGTCAGGTATGAAACAAGCTGATTCAACAAAGGCTTTGGTAACAAGGTGAAGCTTTTGACTGAGGATGCAAACCAATTTCGGGTTCCCAATTAGGCGTTCCAACGAGGCTTAAGCTTTCAAAGGAGGGTTTGAGCCTGGCTTTCACATTTTGCCTTGGGCATTGAAATGGGCTTTGGGATGTAAAAGGCGGGGTCAAGCCTGTTACGCTGTCTCATTTTCATTCAGTTAAGTCAAATATATTTTTGCAGCGCATGATAAAGGTGGAGTGTCCCTCGCCGGTTGCCGTCGCGAGTGGGCAGAACGATGCCCCTTCCCCCCCCCCCCCGTCTCCAACGAGACGGATGATAAATTCCGGGCGGGCGTCGGCCCCAACAGCTGTGGGCAGACAGGCCTGATATGAGAATAGCAGCATCGGATGAGCGGGCATTAAAAATGAATATGCTATTTAGCCTCGGTGTATTTTAGGTATTTGACATTTTCATGTCCGGACAGCCGCAATTTATTCATAGTGCACAGGAGACGGGCGATGGAAAAAAAAAAAGAAAATCTGCGGGAATAGGGCGGCGGCCAGCCGGGTGAAGGGCGGCGGCTTCACCTTGTGAGGTCACGCCGTCCAACGCTCTGTTAAAGGCTATTGGACCGGCGGCGGCGGCCCAACTTTTCTTGCCTGTGCGTTGGGCAGGAATTGAACGCTTCCATTTCAAGGAGACTTTCAAACAAGGCTCAAGATAGTGTTTGAAATTGAAATCGAAACTTCGGGGTCCAACTTTCGAGCCAAACTGTAGTGAACCTTAACCTCAATCACAGGAAGGAAGGAAGGAAGGAAGGAAGGAAGGAAGGAAGGAAGGAAGGAAGGCGCTTGGCTCTTTCCTTTCCACCTGTTGGATACTCGGCTGCGGCTTCCCGCGCTCGCTACAAAGCAGGCGGCGAATCAAAGCCCCTGGAGAGCCGTGCACGCTATATGAAAGAAAATGTCTTAACAAGCGCCGCCGTCTTTTTCTCCTCCTAAGTGGAAGCGTTTGACTCGCTGCCTTCGGAAAGTCTTTCAACATCACACGAGCATTACAAGTCAAAGTTAAAAAAAGAGCGAGCGAGCGAGCGAGAGACAAGCGTAGACGTCAAGTTGTATTTTTCCTGGCGGAGGCCAAAGTGACTTTGAGTCGGCGGCCTCCCGTCGCCCGCCATCACTCAAGCGTGCTCATTAGCATATTGAGCACGTCCAATAGCGCCCCCTCCCTCCCTCCCTTTTTACGCTGGGCTCCAGAGGGGGCGATGACACGCTTTTCCACCGAGGCTTCGGGTCGAGCCCGGCTTATCGTTTCAAGTTAGCGTTTGGTCCCAGGGTGAGGCTTTTTTTTCTAAGCGAGGGGAGGGCGAGTAGCGATACCAGGTATCCATTCTAAAGATTTGATGCCCAATGAAACGTTCATTTGACTCGGCCGTAGTATAATTTCAACCGTCAGTTTGGAAAGTAAAGAAAATCGGACGAGATCCCACGTGTGAATTGGTGCACAAGGCAAACGCTGAAACATGTTGTCAAATCTAAATGATCATTCATCGCCGCTCACAGCTTCCGTTTTTGTGCGCATTTGTTGATCATTCTCATCAAAGTGTTGTTCCAGCATTTTCCAAATGCTTCCACAAGGGACGTCGCCCCTCTCGATCCAACTCTCTCTCTCTCTCCAGCTTCCTGAATGCAAGCGACGGCTTCCTGTGCCTTGATATGCACGGCCACATCTGGGCCGAGCCGCTTAATAACAATCACCTTCCCTTTCACTGGGCGCCGATTGTTTCTAATTGGCCCTGACAGATAGTAGCTGACAGGCCGCCGCCGCCGCCCCTCCCCGCGTGACCCGCGCTCGCTCGCCGCACTTAGAAGGCCTGTCATTTTTAATATTTGATTTTCGCTTCGTAAAAAGTTATGTGTTTTAGAGCTGTCGCCCTCCCTCCCCCTCAATCATGCCATGAAATCAGTTTTTAAGTGAGGCGGTGGCGAAGGCGGGTGAGCGAGGCGGCGGCAGCGGACGTCCGTCCCTCGCCTCTCAGCCCTCGTTTGCCTTTTTAAAGCCTTCCCCCTCCCTCTTTGCTTAATTGTCCCGCCGCCTTCATCATTCGTGGCCCTCGCCACTTCCTCCCGTCGCCTCCGTTCAGCCTCTCGCCGAGTGCGTGGCGGCGGGATCGCGCGTCAAATATTCACGCGTGCAGCGGGAGCGTTTGGACAAATGGCGTCCGCACGTGAGCACGCCTCAAGTGTTATTTGCACGCCATTGATTCCCGTTAAAGGTGTACGGCGCGGCGCGGAAGGCACATCGGGCCGAGCGGCGGATCATTAAATGAAAAGACGGATTCATTGACAGCTTGACGGATGGCATTTTGCGGCGCGATCCATATTGGCCTTCAATAAAAACACAATTTGGAGCGTAAGACAAAGAGGATGGCGGGGCTCGGGGAGAGGCAGGCAGGCAGGCAGGCAGGCAGGCAGGCAGGCAGGCAGGCAGGCAGGCAGGCAGGCAGGCAGGCAGGCAGGCAGGCAGCCGGCAGGCAGGCAGGCAGGCAGGCAGGCACGCAGGCAGGCAGGCAGGCAGGCAGGCAGGCAGGCAGGCAGGCAGGCAGGCAGGCAGGCAGGCAGGCAGCCACGCAGGCAGGCAGGCAGGCAGGCAGGCAGGCAGGCAGGCAGCCGGCAGGCAGGCAGGCAGGCAGGCAGGCAGGCAGCCACGCAGGCAGGCTGGCAGGCTGGCAGGCAGGCAGGCCACAAAGCAGCCTGTACCTTGACTGACACAAATGCAGGAAATGTCGTCTTTGAAATATTTGGCCGCCGGTGATTGACGGGCTGAATTCAGATGCAAGGACGGCGGACCACTTGTGGCTCTGCTTTCCTTTGCGTTGACAACAGCGCGGTCGCTTTGTTGAGTGTGACGGGATGGGCCAATCTGTAGCTTTGAGTTGAGGGCTAAGGTTGCAAGCTACGAATGCAGTTTGGAGTCACTTTGGGTTCTTTTTGTCAGCAACTAACCAAACAACAAAGCCTCCTCTTTCAGTGGTGCACGCTCGCGCCCCCTACCTCCCTCCCTCCCTCTCTCTCACTCATCCAGCGCTGCCGCTGCCGTGGCGCCACGCTCTTCTCCGGTTGCGGGACCCCCAGGTGCCTCCGGGCGCGCCCGGTGCCCAACGCCACACTGCGCCTTTCAGCCGGCGACATCCACACAACTAATTGGAGTCGGGCTGCATGCGTGTTTTCACTAAAGGCGCTCTTTAATTACATGCGAGCCGGGAATGAGTATTTTGGGAACGTGTGTGTGTGCGTGTGTGTGTGCGTGTGTGTGTGTGTGTGTGTGTGTGTGTGTGTGCGTGTGTGTGTGTGGCTTCAAACAAATGGAGCGCACCAAAGCAATATTTGTTTTGCCGTGGTGAACAGTTTGTACGTTAAAAAGCAAAAGCGTGCTTCCGGTCCTTGCAGAACTTCTGCTCCCAGCCTGGACCCTTTTTTGTTTTCTTCTCCCATCTTGCGCCAGTCCTGCTCATGAGAGCTTTATTAATAAGCGGGTGAATAATGTAAAGAGTATTGTTTTCTCCCAGCTTTGTATTAATAAACATGAGTGAATTTATTGGCAATTCGGCAAAGCGTGATTAACGCACATTAATGTCGGGATATTGCTCAGTGTGCCCTGCAACACCGGGGCGGGCGGGCTGGCGGGCGGGCGCTCGTCCCGCCGCCGCCTCCGCACAACAACAAAAAAAACAAAAAAACAACATGAAATATTTATGGCGGGATATGAATGCTTTTGTAAAAGAAAATAGCAAGTTATTAATCCTCTGATTAACAACTGATTAACCTTTTTTATTAAACACGTGATCCGTGCACCATCGACTCCGGGATATGTCGTCTTGACTGCGCGGCGGAATAATTATTTTTGTGTCTTTTCTAATTGCAAAAAACGCATGGCTGAACTATATGCGCGTGTGTGTGTGTCTTAAGGCTACACACACACACACATGCGCGCATGAATAAGATGGAGGATAAAGCCCAAGTGCAAACATAATGAACAAAATTCCGGCGCGCTGGAGGAGAACAAGAGCCTAAATTTAGCCGGCGATCTGCTTAAAACAATGCCGTTTAATTCACATATCCGTTTATTGGGCGCGGGGCGGGAGCACGCACGCGCGCGCGCGAGCGAGCGAGCGAGCGGCAAAGGCGGGATAAAAACAACACACAAAAAGAAAAAGAAAAAACAAGTGTATTGAAGGACAAAACATGCGCTGCCAAGGCTCATCCCGCCGCTATTGTCTGCGTATTTTTAGTCGCCGTCAAGCCCAAAGACAATTATGACTTCCCCGCTCGGCAAATCCAGCCGCCCTTCTCATGTTTGGACTTAGTTATTTATTTGGCGCCATTGTTTCAGACGGGCTCAAGTACACTGGAGTTTATCGCAATCATCTATTTCAATTTGAGTGGCACAAAAGCATTCGGAGCTGGAATTAGGACGCACTCGTCCTCTCGTAGTCCAGGTGTTCCTTCACAATGCGGCTCTCGCAGACGCGTGCGCAAAATGGCGCTTAGAATGAGTAACTGGCAGAAGACACCGGCGGCCTTACCGTGTTATTGGAACCCCAACGGTGAAGCAGATGAATAGACAACGATGCTCGTGTGCATACGCCGAGCCCCGCCCCGCCCCGCCCCGCGTACTTGGGCTTTGGATTCACTCATTTGCCATCTTGTTTGTTTTCCCACAATTGACCTTTCCAGGCCGGGAGCCAACCACCCCTGCATGCTGGTGCTCAATCCCAATTTATAAAAGTATTTCGACAATTTCTCTATCTATTACACACGAGAAGGTGCATCACAATGTCCATTAAGCAAAAACGCTTTGACTTTTTACATTCTACTAATGTTGTATCATTAAGAAAAAGAACACACATACGTATTTTTGAGTGTGGGGCCTAAAATGGATGCATGGCCTTTGCATTCATTTCAACGGGGAAAATGATTTGAGATTGTCTTGAGTTGCATGTGTGGTCACGGCACAAATCAAACTCAAGGCAGCGGCGGCGGCAGCGGCAGCGGCAGCAGCAGCAGGCGCTTTTCAACCAATCTCATGGGCTCAATAAATGCATTCCTTCTTAGCGTGCCAAACATGCTTTTAACACAGTATGGCTTTGGATCCTGACAACTATTATTATAATTTGTACAAGTCGTCACTTGGACTCTTCACATGCATTCCTTCACGTGAAATGACATTTCCATTTTTTTTTCCCCCCACCACTATTTCTTTCCCCTCTCCATCTTCGGAATTTCTCCTTCTTTTTTTTTTTTTTAAACATGACATTTTTGTGCTATCATCAAAATGAATTAGTCTGATCTGAAAATATGCAGAAGGACATATGCCTTGGCCCACTTTCTGACAAGTGGCGGGTTCACATTCTGGTCATTTGCTCTGCGTGCGTGCGTGTGCGTGCACGTGCGTGATTTCGGAAGCCATTTGGACTTGCCAAGTACTTTTAGCAAGGTGGACTCTCCAGTAATTAAGAAAGAAGTATAAAGGTGCTTAATTCCACTTTTCTGACCATTTCTTCTTGTTTCAAGCGCGCTGTGGTGCAGGCAAACACACACACACACACGCAAGCCCAATTGTGCGTGGTGGTTTGTGCAGCGGCAGGTACGCCAGTCCTAAGCTTCTTATTAGCAGCGTCGGTGTTGCACATGGTCGCTCGCGCCAGTCGGTCCAGTCCTGCTTTCGGGCCTTCCTTCAATGAGTCCTGATTGGACTTTTACTGCTGGCTGGGATTAGCCACAACTAGTAGTGTACAAAAAAAAAAAAAAAGTTTTACTCTATTCAGTTATTATTCTTTTTTTTTTTTTTTTTTTTTTTTTTATACATATATACACTTTTGGAAGCACATCCAGCAACCCGACCTGCACAATGAACTCATTCACTGCCACAGATGATTGTAAACGTCAATTGCAATCCAAGTGTTCATTTTGTCGTTTTTCACCAAAAAATCATTATTTGTCAGCCCAAATGAGATTTAAGAGATGATGACTTTAAGTTCAATGTGAACATTGTTGCATCCTTCAAAAATGTGAAATTTGCTGTTTGGTCTGCGGCGGGCGCGCCGTGTTTCGTGTTTGCGCATTTCAAACAAACACGTCAAAATGTTGACGCAAGTGGGAGGAAGTCGCCCGGCGCTTCTTGGCCGCGGCGGCGTCTCGGTGACGAGGCGCTGAAGGCGCGCCTTTGTTTTCCCCAAATCGTCTCACTCGCCTCTAATGAGCCATTACGCCGTCTTTTGTTTTGGTTTTGGCGGGACGACGGCGCTCGTCTTCAAAGCTCCTCGCCCGCCCGCCCGCCCGCCATCAAAGCGTGTCTTCGGAGAAGTTAACGTAAACTTTGATTCCATTTCTTTGACTGCTTTGCTTGCGCCACTGAGCTTTTTCGTCAAGAACGGTCGCCAATTTGAAAAGAATAGCGTCGGTTACAACAAATTTGAACAAATTCCTAATTCAGGCCTTTCTCTCCAGTTTTGACATTTTCAAGAGCCAATTAAGCAATCGGGGAAGCCGAGATGACTCTTGAGTAGGCTTTGTCTTCATCATGGTCTTCACTTTTGTCCCGCATATTCATCACACTTTGTCGAGAGTGAGCGAAAGCCCGAAGGCGGGACTCGCTGTTGCGCCGCGTGGCTGGCTGGCTGGCTGGCTGGCTGGCTGCCTGGCTGGCTGCCTGGCTGCCGGCCTGCCTGCCTGCTGGCTGCCTGCCTGCCTGCCTGCCTGCCTGCCTGCCTGCCTGCCTGCCTGCCTGCCTGCCTGCCTGCCTGCTGCCTGCCTGCCTGCCTGCCTGCCTGCCTGCCTGCCTGCCTGCCTGCCTGCCTGCCTGCCTGCCTGCCTGCCTGCCTGCCTGCCTGCCTGCCTGCCTGCCTGCCTGCCTGCCTGCCTGCCTGCCTGCCTGCCTGCCTGCCTGCCTGCCTGCCTGCCTGCCTGCCTGCCTGCCTGCCTGCCTGCCTGCGTTAAAAGGAAATGTAACACATTACGACGCATTGAACATAGTCGGGCCCGGAGCAAGCTGACAGGGGGGACGGACGGGGGTCTCTGCTAAAGCTAGTTAGCTGACTGGTGAATTTCTTGGCTTGACGTCATAAGGTGCTTGCAAACTTGTCCTTGGAGAATAGAAAAGTCACAGGCGTAACTGGCCGAGCCTTTTTTTTTGGTCAATATTTCAGTTTTTCTCCATCCTGACTTTCTATTGATTATCATCCTATAGGTTTTCTCAAATATTCGAACTTGGTTGATAAATAATTCACAATATTGTCAACTTGTTTCCATTCACGTATACACAAATAGCATAGCGTATATTTGTTTTCATTGAGTGGGCAAAATCTCCAAATTGGCATTTCCCACTTTGCGCCAGCCAGTCGGCGTGCTCGGAATCAAAGCGCCCGTCTGTCAGTGGCAACAAATACATTCAAGTTACGGCCCTGGTCATTTCACCTTGTCTAGCCTGCTGCTGCTTCCGCCGCCCGTTTTGGCAAGCGAGGTCAAATAAAAAACAAACACCTTCGCCACCTCGCAGCGGTGGAGTCGGACGGCGGATTTAAGCGTCGATGCCGAAAAAGCCCAGATGTATTTTTTGCCAATGTATTATTCATGCGGGCTAATGCATTGTTTCTGTTTCTTTTTGTTGTCGGGCGGAAAGGTTGGCAGCTCGGCGTCTGCGCTGAAATGAGAAGTTTGAAAGACGCGGCGCTATCTCTCTATTTTGTATTTATACGGCTTATGTGTGCATGTGCTTGTGCGCGAGCAAGCGCTTTGAGAACGGCGGCGCCTTAAATGTTAAATGGGGGTTGAAGCCTGCCTGAACTAATTTGTAGAGCTTTGCACCGTGTTGACATTTAAATGCGATAAGAATAGCAAAGTGTAGCAGTCGACCTATTTTGAAGATGCCTTCCCGACGCGTCGGCATCAGGCGCGGCCTATAATTAATAAAAAAAGACAGGCCTCCCTCGCTGAACCTTTGATTAGAATACCGACTCATAAACAGGCCGAGCGGGAGGAGGAGGGAGAAGAAAAGGGCTGAGGAGAGGAGAGGAGGAATGAGGAGAGGAGGAATGAGGAGAGGAGGAATGAGAGAGGAGGGAGGTGGAGGGTGGCACCTGCTCTTTGAGCCACATTGTGTTGGCTGGCTGGCTGGCTGCTGTGCGATCACATTACTCTGATCCTGCCTGGCTTGTTTGAGGAGGAGGCGGGGTAAAGGCGGGAGGAAGGGCGGCGGCGGCGGCGGCGGGATCTGCCAAATCAGCATGCGAATAACAGCACATTGTTAACTTAATCAGATGCAGGAGGGGGTGGCTGAAGAAAAGACTCTTTTCTGTGCGCTGGCTGGGCGGCTGATGAGGGCAGGCAACATTGCGAGCGCACACCGACCGCCGGTGACGTGGGGGTGGGCGGGGCCGGCCGGCCGGCAAAACTTGCCCTGGCAAAAAAACAAAAACAAATCAGTAATCATAAAATAGATGCGGTCTCAACGCCAGACGGTCTGCTGCTAATGTCAAAATGTCCGAGCGGGCCTTTTCCCACCCAAAACTAAAAGCAACTTGCCCGTTCCGTTCCGTTCCGTTCCGCACCTCATCAGAGCCACTGTTTGTTTTGTGCGTTTCGTGCACACGAGGAGGCCGAGCGGAGCGCGTGCCGGCGCTTGTGCCTTGTTGCGGTGTCACGTGATGGCAAAGGTCACTCTCTCGGGGTGGGAAAGAAATGCCAGATATGAAAAGCGTAGGACAGTCAGTCGCAATGCCACAATGCCACAAGTCGCCTTTTGTCTTGGCCTCTGACCACTTGGCCCACTTTTGCGGCAGCAGCTCCAGGTGTCTTCTTGGCCTCTGAGGCTGGTCCTCCTTAGACTACTTGAAATGGTTTCGGTTCTCATCCCATCCCGGTGGACGTTTTGGTCATCGTGACGCCGTGGCTTTTTCTTCCCGACGTCCCCGTGGAAACACTTTCAATCGCGCGTCTTCAAAGCTACGTGGGATGTCAAGAGCGGTCGCCAGCCATCTGCTCTGATCAACCGCGATCGGAGAAGGGGCTGGCGTTCGCCCCCCCCTTTGAGACCACGCCCCTCCAAAGTACTTCCTGTGCCCGGGCAGATAATGCCAAGCGCATCTCACAGGACACGGCCGCTGTGATTTTTATTGGATGAAAGGCCGCTGTGACAATGAAAAGGAGCCGCCGGCCGGCCGGCCGATGACTCGATAAGAAGAAGATGAATGTGATTTGTTAAGTGTGCCACTTCTCCAGTTTCCTGTGGCTAGTCTTCAGAAGGGTTACAGGAAGTTGGGGCATAAGCAGAGCTGGCTTTACCGCACAAAAGATGGGACAAAAAGCACTTTGTGACACCCAGTGCACCGGAGAGGAACCGCGGGGGGGCTCGTCCCTTGGCCTCCGTCGTTGACTAGTTGGTAGTTTAGTTCTGATGATTTCCAGTTAGCTTGCTTGCAGTATTTTTTTTGCTTTGGTTATTCAGTTGTATCCGTTATTTTGTGTTAATGGCTTGCTTCCTTTCACAGTTAGATACTGACTCAGTGGTTTTGTCAGCTACTTTGTCAGCGAGCCAGTTCACTTGAGTTTGTCAGCTACTCACACCTTAGGCCTCTTAGTCAGTCAGTCAGTCAGTCAGTCAGCCAGCTAACTAGCTAGCTCGTTCGTTCGTTAGCTAGCGCTTGTATTTCACTCGCTTGTATTTTTCTACAATTTGTCAGTTCTTCGTTTGAGCATTGGTTTGCCTGTTCTTTCCTTTGTTAATGGGTCCACATAACCCATCGCTGTCGAGCGCTCGTAAAAGAGGAAGCGCGGCTGGCTGGCCTCGAGATTTCACGGTAACTTTTCAGAGCTGCGCGGGAAGTTGAGGCGGGCCTTATCAAAGATTGAAGACGCCGGCATGAAAGACGGACTTTGCTTTGTGGTTGAAGAGCATATGGGGAGCCTCTCGCTACCTGTGTCTTATCTACTCAAAAAGGAGGAGGAGGAGGGAGACGCTGAGACATTGAAGAATCATTCAATTACCCCAAAATAATTACCTGACTGGCTTCCTGTAAGCAGCGCCGCTAATTAGCTGCCGACGTTTGTTTTAACGGATAAAAGCGGTGAGAGAGGAAGTCCCAAACTCCCTGCGAGGAGGAAGACGAGCCGCCGCCGCCGCCACGACGGACACATTGACAGACATGTTGCTCCCCGCCGTGGTGCCGCTAATTATTCCTGCCACAGTGAAAAGTCTCCTCTTGGCAAATTGAACCCTAACGTGGCGTGGAGGCACCTGTCACAACAACTCCTCCCACTTTAACGCCGCCGCCGCCATTATGCAAAGCGCCGCCCGCCGTGAACAAGAATGCAATTATTTGGGACATTCGTGGCATCGGCGCCACCTCCAGGACCGGAGGGGGACCCGCGTCACATATCCAGTCAGATTCTCACACTTTTGATTTTGTTTGTTCCACTGGACTTTTGAGATCCGTTCTCAAAATGACATTACAATGGATTTTTTTTTAAATCAATTTCGCTTTGCTAAAAAGGCAAATGAGAAACGTTAGTTTTGAGTACAATTTGTATCTGTGTTTGAAAATGCCCTTTGGAAAAGCATTCAACAGCTTTTATTGCGATCTTGTTGCTTCGGGTCGCCGGGACGAGCCTGCGATCGACTCGTTGAATTGCAAAAGTGCTCGTCAAAGTTGTCGGAGCCTCGGACGGGTTCTGCTATACGCTCCAAGTGGCGCTGCGACGGCAACGGGTTGACGTGACGTTTGTGCGTGTCAACTGGCTGGGCCTGTGCATGGCACGCTGATGTAAGCCGGCCAGCACTGCGGACACACTGCGGCCATTGTTTCCTTCATGGCTGCCGTGTTTGTAGTGTCCTTGTTTTCTGAATGATTTGACAGGAAGAAGAGTGTCGCGCACGCACGCGCACGGAGGCCACACAAGAGCGTCATCGATTTTTTGTGCGGATTGCCGACCTCTTTTAAAGACGGACAAAGCGGACAAGCCGGTGCTTGCTTTGACTCTGAACCCGAACGCACTCTGCTAATGATTTGAAAGCCGTCTTTGCAAATGTTTTGCACTCCCTGAAGAAATGCTGCTTTTTGCGGCTGAGCTTCACGACGCGCGCACATGCACGCACATGCACGCACGCGCCGGCGATGCTTATCAAGAAGCAAAGCTTTGAGCTGGCGGCCGTCTTGGGAAGAGGATTTGGCCAGCGAGGAACAATGAACTGTGGGAATCCGTTTGTCCCGCATTGATCTTCCTGCTGTGCCCCCCCCCCCACACACACACACACACTCTCCCCCGCCCTCTCCACACACACACAGGTTTCTCAGTTCTCCCTGTAGAGAGTGTGTGTGTGTGTGTGTGTGTGTGTGTGTGTGTGTGTGTGTGTGTGTGTGTGTGTGTGTGTGTGTGTGGTGGTGTGTGTGTGTGTGTGCGTGTGCGTGGTGCGGTGTGTGTGTGTGTGAGCGAGGACGAGCCGCGAGAGGAAGTACCTGTTGATGCTCCACTGTGCCAAGAGGAGGGAGGGGGGCGAGGCCCGGGACAGCGTTGAAGTAGAATGGCCAACTTCTTGTGGCTGCTTCTTGAGACTTTTTGTTTTTGTCGACATCCTCGCCAAACTTTTATGTTGCAAAGTCAAATGGGCTTCGCTACGTTTGTCAGTTGAGAGTCGTCCATCTTGTATAAGCGCTTCAGATTTGGCAGCAGTCAGACAAAAGCCGAGGCCCTCGGAAAATGGCCGCTACCCACCAAAATGGCGGCTCTCTGGTTTGTCTTTTCTTTTTAAGACGTGAGTTCTGGGTTTACGGCGGACTTCCTGTCCCTTTTCACACAAGGATTCTAGACTTGGCTATCTTCAAAGGTGGTCTCGTAGGTTTCCGTCAAACATCCCGCACGCTCAGCATGTGCAAATATGACGCCAATAGAAATGTGGAAATTGATCAGTCTCCCGGCCGAGCGCCGCTCGCTTTGCCGTCAGTCGATGGCCTCGCTTTGGCGCACGCTCGGCACCCAAAAAAATAAAATGGAAAAAAAATAACAAAAAGCAGAAGCCACTAATAGCTTTCCCATCGACTCAACAAGGCTCCAAAGTTTGCCGGCGACGCTTTACTATATTCCGAAACTGTTTATTTCCGTATGAATTTATAATGAGCCTTTCTAATAGCTATCCCCACTATTGCCTTTGCTTCAATAATTGATATGGTTACAATTAGAGTGAAGCACATATAAATCCCTCATGCATTTGTGATGCCTGCTAATATTGATAAGACCCAATTGAACTGTGAGACAAAGCGCGTGCGTGGTGATGTGCGTGCGTCTCTCTCTCTCTCTCTCTCTCTCTCTCTCTCTCTCTCTCCCACCACCTGTCTGCACCTGAACACGTGCGTGTCTACTCTTGGTGTTGTTTTTAATGAGCGACGGGACAAAGTGCGTTCCGGTGTCAGGCCCGTTGCAGCGTCTGAGGCGCTAAACATGCGCCGGCCGGCCGGTCGGCCGGCCGTGTCTCTTAGAGGACATCCGCATATTGAATTGTTTTCTGTGTGCGCGCGTGTGTGTGATATGAGCAAAGGCTGGCTGGCTGGGGGGGGGGGGGAGGCAGCGGGATGGGGCGGGTGTCACATAAGAAATGTCCTTTTTAATCAGGAGGAAAAATATAAAATGAGTCGGGAGCAAGAGGCGCATATGAATGCAGCTCATTTGCATACGCTCGTCAGCCAGGATGCCTCGCTTAAAAACGCGCAAGCGCACGCACGCACGCACGCACGCAAAGTGGATTCGTCAGTTCATTTCACATGATTCCATTGTCTGTGTGCCTTTGTTGTATGTGGAAGATAAAGGCGGGCATCAAATTGGAGAAAAGGGCAGGGCTGCTATCTCGTCAAATGAGCAACAGCTCATCAGGCGACTTGAAATCACAGATTTTGATTCCAAAAGGCGGCGTGGCGTGTGTGTGCGTCATTCAAATCAGCTCTCCTTCCACGTGAGCACGCACGCTGAATGATGGAGGCTGCCTGTCATGCGCGCGCACGCACGCACGCACGCACGCACTCCAAAGTTTCGACCCCGTGCTCGCTAACAATAATAATAATAATAATAATAAGGAAAGTAATCATATTCTCAGGGTAAATGGACTCGGGTGATATGTCAAATTGTTTGGGCTGCATTTTTAAACGGATCTGTCAGCACCCACTGAGCAGTCTATGAACAAGAGATTGCTTTTTGCTTGCCTTTGTCGTTTTTTGGAAAAGCACATGAACGTTCATTCTGGTTAAGAGGGAAAAAGCGAGAGAGACGCTCGGAAATTTGCCTTCCATTTTCTTTGAGTTCATTGCTTGCAATTCTATTTCTTTTGACGATTGCTCATTGTGATTTGCAAAATCATCTTTGTGCCTTTTTCAACTCGTCAAAATGTAGCAATGGGCGACGGGTTTCTTTTGAACCGAAACTCCTCATTTGAGCAATTGCGTCGCAAGTGACGTTTTCGCAAATGCCGTGCACGAAAAGAAGCCACATAACGCCGATGCGAGTCGGAGAGAACCGGGCGAGATTGCGTCCCGCAACGTGCTGCTTTTGTATCCGAGCGGCTCCGGCCGACTCACCGCGACCATTTGGCCTCCTCCTCCTCCTCTTCTTCTTCTTCCTCCGCCGTCTTTTATTTTTTTGATGATTGCGCCACTGTTACCAGGCAGCGCCACTAATCAGCTTAATGAGACATTATACAATATTTTGTCGAGCAAAGCAAAAAGTCTGCTTATTGTTGGGCGGCTTTGACCCCGCCGGCAGCCGGGGGAAGCGAGAGCGCGCGCGCGCGCACGTGCACGCTCGCTCGCCAACGTGTTTATACCTCTCCATCTGGACAGCAGATGGATGTGCATTTAAGGCTTTTATTTTTTATTGTGCCAACAAATAATCTTAGTTGTGATTATTAGTCTTCATCCTTTTTGTCCTTCTCAAACATTTGCATTTGTCAACTCAATATTCAGCTCATTGGGGCCCTGGCGGGAACTATTTTCACGTCCCCCATATTCCACGCAAATAATGAAATCCTTCTCGTCCGATTCCAACTGTTTTCCATGACCTTATTCCCAAATAAATCTTCGATTCAGCGTCAATTTCTCAGCATCGGCGCATAAATCGCGTCGTCGTCTTTCCTTTCCTCCTCTTCCCCGAATTCGACGGAAAGAAAAATAGATATGGTGAGTCAGAGCGTTGTTGTCGCTTTAAAGCGCTATTTACTGCCAGCGTCCTAATTGCGGTCTCACAATGGCATCGCCGCGTTCCATTAGGGCGCGTAATTGGCGCAATTCCGATAGGATGGGCACAAGTAGCCTAATTAAGCGCCGCTGGCTCAGTGTCGACAAGACTAATTATTAGGTCCAAAATGGTGGCGCTCTTTTTTTCTTTTTTTTCTTTTTTTGCATTTGAGCAATCCCGCGACATGTTCCACCGGTGCGGTTGGACACTTGATTAGGTACGCAGGCTCAATACAGATGGATTGGCGCCTGATTTTGCCCGGGAGATTTTCACAAAGCAGTCGTGGCGGTCACTTCTTACTTTGAATTCAAGTGGAGTCCCAATGACTTTCCTTTTTGTTTTTCCAGGATGGAGGACTCCAGTTTGTGCCTCGGCATGTCATCGGCGGCGGCGCCCGACGCCGAAGCCCACCTGAGCAGCGCGGTGCTCAACGGCCGCTACCCAATCAGCCAGAAGCTCCACCAGCTCACCGCCCAGCTGGGACACGCCTTCCCCGAGCTGCAGCGCCCGCAGCAGATCCCCGAAGAGAAAGCGGCGGCGCCCCTGGACGAGAAGAGCCACCACGCCGCCCTGGCCAGCCAGCCCATCAGCAGCCAGATGGCGCTGTTGGCCAACCAGCTCAACCGCGACATGGACGCCGGCGCGCTGAGCGGCTTGAACGGCCGCGTCGACCTCCAGCAGTTCCTCAACGGCCAGAACCTGGGCATCATGTCCCAGATGAACGACATCGAAGACGACGCCCGCAAGAACAGGAAGTACCCGTGCCCGCTGTGCGGCAAGCGCTTCCGCTTCAACAGTATCCTGTCGCTGCACATGCGCACCCACACGGGCGAGAAGCCCTTCAAATGTCCCTACTGCGACCACCGGGCGGCTCAGAAGGGCAACCTGAAGATCCACCTTCGCACCCACAAACTGGGCAACCTGGGCAAAGGCCGCGGCCGCGTCCGCGAGGAGAACCGGCTGCTCCACGAGCTGGAAGAGCGAGCCATCCTGCGGGACAAGCAGATGCGAGGAGGAGGCGGCGGCGGCGGCGGCGCCCTACTGCAAGCGGCGGCAGCGCGCGAGCCCCACGTCGGCCTCAACAGCGGCGCCAACGCCCTGCAGCAGCAGCTGGGCTCGGCCTGCGGCCTGCCGCCCCCGCCGGGCCTGGCCGCTCCGGAGGCGGCCTCGCAGCCGTCTTCCTCGCCCAAGCCGACCGGGGCCCAGGAGGAGCAGGCCCTCAACCCGGCGGCGGGCTTCCGTTGCACCTTCTGCAAAGGCAAGTTCAAGAAGCGCGAGGAGCTGGAGCGCCACATCCGCATCCTGCACAAGCCGTACAAGTGTACGCTGTGCGAGTTTGCCGCCGCCCACGAGGAGGAGCTGATCAGCCACGTGGAGAAAGCCCACATCACCGCGGAGAACACGCAGGGGCAGGGGCCCGGCGCAGCGGGCGGCACGCAGATGGCCACCGAGTTCCGCTGCGACGTGTGCGGCCAGGTCTTCAGCCAGGCCTGGTTCCTCAAGGGCCACATGCGCAAGCACAAGGACTCCTTTGAGCACTGCTGCCAAATATGCGGCCGCCGCTTCAAGGAACCCTGGTTCCTGAAGAACCACATGAAGGTCCACCTCAACAAGCTGGCCATCAAGAGCAAGCCGCCGCTGCCGCAGCCCAGCGAGCAGGACGTGGCGTCCGTCAACAGCATGAGCAGCCTGGCGCAGGAGGCCCACGCCAACCTCTACTCCCGTTACATCTCTTGCCTTCAGGGAGGCTTTCTGGCCCCGGACAAGCAGGCTCTGAGCGAGCAGCACCAAATGTTGGCCAAGGCCATGAAGGAGAAGGAAATGCTCGTCGGCAAGCTCCTGGGCCCCATGGCGGCGGCGGCGGCAGGAATGGGCCACGGCCTGGGCGACAACGACAAGCGCTCCCTCCTGGGTTGCCTCAACCTGGTCCCGCCTCTCAAGTCCAGCTGCATGGAGCGGCTGCAGGCCGCCGCCAAGGTGGCCGAGATGGATTCCCTCAACAGCTACCAAGCCTGGCAGATCATGGCTCGCGGCATCGCTATGGACCGCGTGTGGCCCAAGGAGCAGCACCAGCAGCAGCAGCACCAGCAGCAGCAACACCAGCAGCAGCACCGCGCCAGCCCCGGGCAAGATGACGATGTGGCCGGGGCCGGCGCCGCCTCCGCCGCCGCTGCTCTGTCCTTCGCCCAGGACAAACAAGACTTTACTCTCATGGCCTCCACGGACGGATCCAAGAAGCAGCTCTGCGAGGCCCTGCAGGGCTCCAAGGCTGCCGAGGCCAGGGGCTTTGACCTGATGTCGCACCACGTCACTGGCGCCGAGACTCCCGGCAGTCTGTCCGCCTTGGGAAACCCCAACGCGGACTACGGTCTCTCAAACCTGAAGGACAAGCCTTCGGAGTGCCCCGACTGCGGCCGGGTTTTCAGAACCTACCACCAGATGATCGTCCACTCCCGCGTGCACGGCAAGGAGCGTCGAGGCGCCGAGGAAGCTCTCCAGCAGCAAGGCGTGGACGAACGGCGCGGCTCGGCCAGCGACCCCGAGTCCCAGTCCATCAGTCGCTCCACCACCCCCGGCTCCTCCAACGTGACCGAGGAGAGCGGAGTCGGAGGCGGACACTCGCAGACGGGAAGCGTCCAGGATGACAGCCCGCATCCCTCGTCACCTTCCTCGGGTAAGACCGGCGACCGCGCTGGCTTTTCATTTGTCGTTTTTGGGCTTAAGAATGGACGAATGATTGGAGGGAAGATGGTGTTGTTTGGGGGGGGTTTAAATGTCATTGCCAATGCGCAGCATTTGCCTCGGTTCCTGCAATTGCGGGGCTCGCTGTACAATGCGGCCCCAACGTTCATGCTTGGTCGTGTCACGACCAAGCCTTTTCCTGTTTTGTCCGGCCGGTGGTTTGATAATCGCGTCAGCAAAACGGCGGCACATTCTTCTCATAGCGCCGATACTTAACGCGACGGCGGCCGTCCGTCTAAGTGCACGTTTATGGGGATTACGCACGGCTCGACGCGGGCGATTACACGACTTTTTAAAGGTAACTTTGGCGAGCTCCTCGGGGCAGCCGAGGAAACGCGAGCGCGGTAATTAGGTCACGACTGCGCGATAATCAGTCAGTTTAAGCTAAACAAGACACTAATTAAAGATATACATATAAAGCAGGTCAAAAAAACGTTGAAGTTAATTTGCCAAAGCCCGCATGTGCTTTTAAGTCTTTGGAGAGAAATATAAATATAAATATAAATGAGAGCGTCTTAGCTTAAGGCTGTAAGCAACTTAATTCCACCAGTGGAGATGAAATTGTTTATTTATTCACAGAGGCATGAAGTCCTTATCACAGGCGTGTAGTGTGATGGGTTTGTACACGGGATGGGCGATGTTTATTTTAATCTAAGAAATAATAACACACACGCGCACACGCACACACACACATACTTACCCCCAACCCCCCCCACCCAATTAGGAATTAATGAAAATGAGCACGAGATAAAAAGCTATTTTCTTTATAGAGACTATTAAACACAACACTTTCTCAACAGGCTGGGGGTGTCGCCGACATAATTAGCTGCTGAATTTTAATGCGCTGGCTTTGAGTCTTTTTCTCGTGTTGTGTTAGCGTCCGTCGCTAAAAAATAAATAAAATAAGCCAGCACAAAGGGAAGTTAAGTCCGCCCCCCCCCCCCCCTGGCACATTTGAATGTTGGATTAAAAGACACAAGCCCAAAGACATTGTCATCACCGCATCAAAGAAAATGGCCTCAGTGCTGACGTCACATACGATCCAATACACATTTATATTCCATGTTTGGCTCGCTCAAACATGGCGAATCGAAACTCTTGAACTCTTGAATTTCAATAGTGCCTTCACAAGAGTTGTGGCCGTAACAATGTGATTTTCAGAAACAAATAATGTGACATATCAATACAACAAACATGCAAAAATGCATTTTAGCTGGTAACAAAAACAAGAACACAAACATTCAACTTGGGACTTTTGCTAGCATGAACTAAAATAGCCCTTTAATTGCATGAATGTCACACGAGTGATGTCATTGGTGTAAAATGTGCTCATGTCGCTCACTGAGCTGCTAATGACCAACAAACCGTAACAAAGACTCTAGTTGTATAGCAATAGCATTAGCGTATCCGGCTGGTGACAAGCTAAATATTGCCCTTTACAAAGTGACCAATTGTTTGGAGCCAAGCACCGGTGCCTATCCGGTTGCTTTGCTAATGTCAGCTAATGATGCTTTTGCTAATGTTCAAATTGTCTTCTTTTTAATCGAAACGTGCCAATATTGCAAACTAGCGTCATCGTGCCGATACGTTTGTGTGCTAGCTGTGTGCCGATATCCTAGACATTGAGACCTAGCTCATAAGATCTGTGTTCCGGTCGGTCGATCGATCGGTCGATCGATCCGATCGATCAATCAATCAATCAATCATGCCGTATCTGAGGAGCATGCTGTTATTTATTTTTTGATGTGGAAGGAACTTGGGTGGTGAAGTGATTGCAAACATGACTACCTGTTTGGTAATTTGACAAGTATGTAATTTGTGAGAAGAAATCATGTCCAAAGGTGTCGCTCCTCTTGTGTGCGTGCCGCTCCAACTCACTCCTAATGCTCGGAAAGCCCAATTACAGTCATCAACGATGACTTGTCGAGTGTGAACGGAGGTCAAGGCATTTCCAAACAAGGTTGAGGGACCTCCGACACGCCTTTTGTTGCTTCTGTCAAAGTTTTTGTTTGCAACTTGCTTGCAAGTCCTTTCACTTAAGACAAACTTCACCAAAAGTTAACAAGTCAACCTTAAAAGACGGCGGGCCGCAACGGCTCCTTTCCGAGCGCCTCCCACCTGTCGGAAATAGCCGCCACGCAGCCAACATGGCGGCGAGGATCAAACAAACGAGGCGAGCGCTCGCTGAGCTGACTGGCTGGCTGGCAAATTGAAATGTGACTCAGCGCCCCAGGTTGTGAAGGCAGCGGAATATTCAGCGTTACACACGCTTGCGTGTGCTAAGTGTCGCCGTGTAATTAATACGTCATTAACAGGCCACTGGAGTGGATTGAGAGGACGTCATGACTTTGCATTCCGACTCCGCGCACGCGCACACGCATACTTCAGCAGCTCAAAGAGGAGAAAACACATCGGGCTTCGTCGTTTTCTTTTCTTTATGAATAGTATCGATTTTATACCTGTAAATGAATTTTGGTGACAGAAAAGATTATTTTTTTCGGCGTGATTTGCTGCTGTGAAGTGTCAGCAGCGTGCATTGTGTCGCTTGGTGTTTGAATGCGCGCGCGTGTGTGTTTGCATCATTTCTGTGCGCGCGTGCGTGCGCTCGCACGAGGTCAGGGCGCCCGCCGCTTGCGTCTCTGCCGGCTGATAATAAACTTGTATTGAATGGTGTTAATTGCCAGCGTGTCGCTGTGATTGACGCCGGGCGGATCAAAAGTGCTATTTTGCTTTGAAAGGCTGGTTTCTTCTTCTTCACTTGATTTGATTTGCTGCTCTGCCTTTCTCCGCTTTGCCTGCTCTCTCTTGTGCACTTTGTAAATGTTGCCCGTGCTGGGAATTAGCCCGGTCCTTTTTACATCCTGTAAAATTCCCATTGTATTCCGCCAACGTGCCTTTGATGGAGGCCAAACGTTCCCGCCAGCCCGCGCCGGCCGGCCAGCCCAACCGCCAGCCGCCGGCCGGCCTCATCCTCATGAAACATTTATCGGCCCGTTTTATGTCCTAATGATGGCGTTAGCGTTCCCCGCTGGCTTGTGAAGCCGGCCGGGATGGGTCGGAATGGGATGGGGGGGGGAGATCGTGACACGTTGTCACGTGACGCCAAAACATAGCTTCCTACATTACTCCTGGAACAACACATACACGTACACACACGCCAGGTATGACGAGGCCAAATCGACCTCGTACATGATCGTAATTTGAAGGCAATACGGGACAAGTTGATAGAATGGAATTGAATAGGATTGTATGGAAACAAATCGAGTCGAATTGATTGGAATCAAATAGCGTCGTCAATGGCTGACATTGTGGAGTTGAGGTGACTCGCGGAAGACGACGTTTCCAGGGAAGTGGAGCTGCTTGGTGAGGGAAAAGTTGAAAAAAAGAAAAAGAAAAACACAGGCACAAATGGGACACATAAATTAGCATGGCAGTCGCGCAGCAAGTGTTGGAGAACGTTGACGCCACATGGACGCGCGCAGATCGGGCGGGCAACAACGTGCACTTCAAAGTCTCCACGCGGAATATTCTCGTCTTTCAGACAAAAGAAAACGAAATGGCAAAGTTTCCCCAATGACCTCCTCGCCATCTTTTATTTGCGCCCCGTCATGAGCTGGCCTTTTCCTTTGCGTGTTGACCTTGTTAGTCGTCGTTCAATAAATGCGCTCGGGAAGCCACCACCCATTCGGGCAATTTTACTTGCAACGACTTTTACTTTACCATCGTCGTCGTGCAGTCAGTTGGATACGCTGCACCTCCGTGTCTGAACTATTTGAGGTCATCCCTGAACAGTAGATGGTGGGCTGGCTTTGTATAAATTTGGCCGCGAGGAGGGTGAAGCAGTGGGAGCATATGTTGACCTTTCCCTCATTAAAAATGGAGAAGCTGACATGTGACACCGACCGCCACGAAGCAACCTCGCTCGCTCGCTCGCTCGCTCGCTCTCTCCCTCCCTCGCTCTCCCCCCCACTCTCTCTCTCTCCCCCTCGCTCTCCCCTCTGTCTGTCTGTCTGTCTGTCTGTCTGTCTATGTGTGTCTGTCTCTCTCGCCTTCATCTTCTTCACCCCCCCCGTCCTCCTCTTGAGGCCTTTGACAGGTCGCATAAAAGTCTTTTGTGTCAACATCAGGGCGCTGACATGACAAATGTGACATGAGAAATGTGCTCGCCCGCCCGCCGCTATCTCCTCATCACAAAGACAAGAGACCGAAAGAGAGAGCGGGCGAGGGAGGGAGGGAGGAATTAAGTCCAGGGATTAAGATCTCGGAGCTTTCTTCACCCCAACGCCCCCCCCCCGCGCCACATTCCAATTGTTCTTAAAATATTTGGCAATGTCAATTAGTAAGTGAGCAGAGCCTGGCTGATGAACACAATTTTCCAGGCGGCTGAGCGCACTATTGTTGTGGAGCGAGCGCCACATTTCCGAGGTCATTATCATTCCCCGTTAGCCGTGCCCAGCTGCTCACCCCGCGCTCCAGCCAAACGCCCCTCTTCTCCCTCCCTCCCTCCCTCCTCTTCACGCTCGCCGGTCCACCCATGGGGGAGGGAGCTTGCGAAGAGCAAGGGAAGACGGGAAAGGTTGGCGAGCAGGGTCGGCCGCTACGTTTCACTCCGCTAGCGACGACTCGCAAAGTCACTCCCAATAAGCGGCGTACGAGCCTGAGAGCGATAGCACCAAATGGAACACTCTTGCTCCCGAGTAGGGTCACGCGACTCTGTGTGTGTGTGTGGGGGGGGGGAATTAACTAATTGGGCACCATTTGTTTTTTCTTGACCTAAATGTGTTTTGTGGAAAGGAGTTGACATTTCATAGCCATGCCACGGCGACGTCATTTGTGGGGCTCCCATTCAAAGGTCCGGTCCAGCTATGCTCGACCGCGTACGACGGCGCTCATGGGAAATCTCGTCTTTGCGCCCATCGGGAGCCTCCTCCTCCTTTTTCCCTTGAACTTAGCGCACTCAAAAGCAAACTTTTCTCACGCTGGCTGGCCGCATGCCCTTTTTGCCTCCCGCACGACCCCAAGTGAGTCCAACGTGCATGCGTGCATGTGCGCGCCCGTGAGCGAGCGGCATCAAAGCTGCGCAGCTGCCAAGCGTCCCCGTCCCCAGTTAGCAGGCATCCAGCTGTCGGAGAATCTCCCGGCCGGCCATATGGTGACGGCTGCTGTGTGAGACGCGAGCAAACGGCAAACCGCTAGATCTCATCAACAGCGCTAATACGCAGAGCTCCGAGCGCGCCGTTTGCGCGAGCGACGCCTTGGCGGCTTGGAGCAGGACCTCCCGTTGGAGACGGCCAAGCTGCCGTGGTGCAATTGTCCCGGTAGCCAACGAGGCTCACTTTCCATGGTGGGCTTGTGGTGCTTGCTTGCCACACTTGTATGAGCCAGTCCTGGGCTTGTTATCCATCCTATTGCTCAGTGGTTTGGGACTCGCACCCAAACGTGGTTCGATTCCTGAATGGCCTCTGGACTTGGCCCGCCCCTTTTTTTGCTAAAGAAGTGCTTCTTGACTCGGCTCTCTTTCCTTCTCTTGACTTGTTTCCGGACTTGATTCTTCACTGGTCCTTGAGTCGGTTTTTGACTCAGTGAAGTAAAACCCAGCCATGACTTTCTGCATTTTCTGCTTGACTTTATTCTAAATGTGGTTCCGGACTTGGTTCTTGATGGGATCTCGACTCCATTCTTGACCCGAGCTTGACGCGTTTTGCAGACATAATTAGCGGCGCACCTGTCACGACGTTTGGCTCAGTGGAGACAAGATTGTTCTCGAGTCTGCTCTCGATTCCTTCCTTTGCGTCGATGTCGATCGACTCCTGAGCCCGCTGTTGAACCATGTCTGACTCTTGATGTCCAAAGTTGAGACAACTGCAACTGTTTTTGGACTGGATCTCGACTCGGTTCTTAGCCTGCCCCTGAACTTTAGTCTTAACTCAGTTCTTGACTTGGTTCTTAGCCTGCCCCTGAAGTTTAGTCTTAACTCAGTTGTTGACTTGGTTCTTGGTGTCATGCGCTGTTTTTAAGTACGTATCTCCGCCGGCAGGAGAACATCATCACGCCTCTCGTCGTGATCGTTGCGTCCTGACTTGCTGTACGTTCATATTTCTGAAATCTTTTTTGCAGAACATCAGAACACAGTGATCACGCGATCGTTGATACGTAGGTGTTTTTTTTGTTGCTAAAGCGGTAGAGACTGACAAAACGTGATTTCCCGCGGATGATTACGCTATGAAAGCATCCGCCGTGTTTGGGACAAATGTCGCATGACACCTTGTCAAAAACTTTCTTTGTTGATCTCCCGGCGAGGAAGACGATGAGTTTGATGATGGATGACGATGGCGACGGCTCTTCCTCGGTCTTCAGTCCTCGGGCGGGCGGAAGTAGTTGGCGACTTCATTTGCGATGGATGAAAAGCAGCTTTTTGTCGTCAGCCCCGCCCGCACACTGTTGAAATATGACTTTGACCTGACAGAGGGAATTAAAAGTCTGCTAATGTCACGTGCTTTGATGGCTCGTCTCAATGCGGGCGGGCGGGCGGGCGGGCCGTCACGCTGGCAGATTTTTATCAACGGCAAGGTTATTACATTTCAACAATGTGACAATTAAAAATGCCTCCATCAACTTGAAAAGACCGCATGCAGAAGCCACGCAAACATTTTCAGCTTTTGTGTGGAATCAACTTTCTTCTCCTTGAAAACAGAGTGCAGCAGCAGCAGCAGCAGCTCCTGTCAGAACCTGTTGCCAGTCTCGCCATCCAGAACATCTTCAGCTTCTGTCACACATCTCGCCCATAAGGTGGCGAGAACATTCTTACAAAGAAAGAAATAATCTTGCAAAATGCTCCTTACAAAGAAAAAACAAATCTTGCCAAATGCTCCTTACAAAGAAAAAAAAAAGCTTCCAAAATGCTCCTTACCAAGAAAAAGAGAATCTTGCAAAATGCTCGTCTTTGAGTGGTGCCGCCAAAGGTTCTGAAAGTCCAAATCTGATGGCTGATGGCGGCGTGCGTAAAGATTTCTCAGCGTTGTAAATCTAATTGCGCCAAGCAGGCAAAGTGCTGGAACGGCTCTTAAACGCGTCAGCCATCGACCCGAGCGGAGAATCCGACGGGCAAACTTTTGTCCTGACGTTGATTGGCGGGATAACTCGATCAAGATTAATTGATCAGAGGGCGACGCTTCTGATCTGCTTTTAATCTCGCCAGTTACCGTGGCGACGCAAGGGGGCTGAAGTTGGTTCAAAAGTCACTCGGCTTGACTTTTGCCCCCCTCCCATCCCCGTTGCTTCGCCTCAGAGGATCTGCAGAGGAGATTTCAAAGGACTACGAGGGGAGGGGTTGGGGGGGGGGAGCTCAATTGTTTATTGATTTTATAATAGGCTTAGTGCAAGGAATAAAGCGGGGGCTGGCGGAGGGGCAACGTGGTCACGGCGAGGCGGCGTGACAAACAACAGGTAACGCAAACGCCGCGTTATTGCCTCCAGTCCCGCTCCCGTTATCTCCCACTTAAACCAGTAGCGACATAATCGCTGCGCGAGCTCGCTCACCGGCGGGGCGGGGCAGGGCACGGCCTGCATGCCTGCCTGCCTGCCTGCCTGCCTGCCTGGGAAAACGTTTCCGCCAGGAATGGCGCTTATGTCACCCAGGGTGCCTTCCATTATAGGCCAAAGCATTTACATTGGGCCAATTAACAGCTCGGATGCTTCTCCTTTTTTCAACAAGAAAATGTTGAGAGAATAAAAGGCCAGAATGAAAATGGTCACACCGGCACGGAGCGACCCCTGGAAAAGGTGGGCTTGTGCCATCTAACGAGGCGCCAGCCACCAACGCTTTGTATATGATATCTCCGGTGATGGCTGTGATATATGGATGCTAACACTAATTAGCTCATTTTGTTTGGGGCGCAGCGCTCATTAAAAACCCAGTAGGGCCATTAAAGTTAGCGTCCCCCCAAACCGCCGCCGCCTCGCCTCGCCTTTAATAGCCGCCGCCGCCGCTGCAGGTTGTTGATTTGTGGGATCGCTGTCGCTCGCCGTCACCGCTGCAATCCATCGCTCTTCCCGAGGCAAGATGAGCGGGGGGGGGGGGGGGGCTTGTTCGTGAGCTTTGCGCGCCGGCGTCGCCGTAATGCCGACAAACCGGCAATTGAGCGCCATAAGGCGGCCTGCCGGGATTAGGCGAGCAGGTGTAGCACGGGCGCTAACAGATAGAGCACAAAGCCCGCTTGTCTGGTTTGCTCCCGGGGGGGCCCAAGCTTCCGATCTGCCAACACGTTCCGGTGTGCAAACAAGACGACTGTCATCGTGTTTCAGTCTGCCGCTCGCTCGCTCGCTCCTCCAGGGCCGTGCCTAGCATGACAAATGCGTCCGTTTGGTGCGGAAGGTACCGACCCACACGCTGCACGGTCAATCTGTGTACCTTTTGAGTCTGCCATATTCTTTGAAATCCCATCAGAAACGAAACCACAAAGTTTTTGTTTCTTATTTTTTGTTCTCACTTTGGACCAAGGAAATGGGAAGACACGTGACTCATTCCGCCGCGTTGCATTTTTCTTCTTTTTTCACGAGCCGCTCCGACGCCGCTCCGTATGGTCTCAAATGACTCGCTAGCCGGCGGGACCACGATTCCTTTCAAAGCCAATCGACGCTGATTGTCCTTTAACGGTGATCCGGCATATTACGTATGCGCAGTGGCTGCCATTCACGATGCGCAGCGGGCGGTCCGGCTTGTTCCGGAACATTCTGTGCCGATAAAAGGCTTCGAGAACCTTCGCTTGAAGGACAGATGATGCGGAAGGTTCTAGCGTCATCCAACATGTGACCCCTTGGGAAGACTGCGGCATGCAAGCTGTTGATCGTGTCATGTTGGCCACGCGGCGGCTGGCCCGCCCGCCCACCCCCCATTGGCCGTGCCGCCATTGGCTGTGCCGCCATTTCCATTGGATGACTTGGGGACGCTTTCTTGAGCGTTGCGTTGGTCAGTCTTGGCCGCGGCGTGGGCGCCCGTGCGTCAGCTTTGGTCATGGTGACACACGGAGGTCCGACTTGCCCTATTGACAGTCGTCACGGACCGTTGAAAGATGACGCCGAGCCCGGTCCCAAGAAGGACTCTGCTGCCAAGTGACATGCCTGACATTCTGGCACTTGTTTTGTCAGATCTAAGGCGGGCTTCATCTCCCATGTGCGGGCCGAGCCGACCCGGGTCATTAGCCGTGCGGCCGAAAGTGCCGACGCGGTGTCGGCTGCTGTCTGCGTAGGGACTCGCTGTGATGAGAAATTGTGATCCTTCCTTGTCAAGTGGCGCAGATCATCTCCTCGCGCCATGTTGTGCTCTTTATTTCCACACTGACCTCATTTGTGAGGACAATGACCTTCTTGACTTTGGGGATTAAGACATGAAACCTTTGTGGATTAATTAGCTCCCGAGCTGAATTCATTTACAAGCTCCGGACGGACGGACGGACGGACGGACTGAGGGAGGGAGGGAGGGAGGGAGGATGTGTCATCGTTTCCCCCAGATAGATGTAGAAAATACAAATGTCGGGCGGCCAGCTTGTCGCCACTTAAACACCATCGCCGAGCGCTGGCAAGGCGGCGCGTGCAGAATGCGCTTTTGCCGGACTATCTTGAATCCGCCACGGCTGCGGGGCTGAGTCTGCGCGTTCCCGCCTCCAGATCTGCTCTTAAGCCGCTCGCTCCAGACAGCGCGGCGCCAATCGCGTTGTCTCGCTTGACGCGGTGACAAAGCTAAGTATTTGTTTTGCAACATGCGCTGCAATTGCCATTTGGACGCTTGACACCTTTTTTGTTTCTTTGCTTTTTAGCTTTTGCATGGGGGGGGGGAGCGTGCTCGGCACTGCACGGCACTGCACGGCACTGCACGGCACTGCACGGCACTGCACGGCACTGCTGGTGATTGGCCAATGTTTTTGTGCAAATTAGCCAAGGGGAGCGAGCGTGTGGACGGACGGACGGACGGGCTGGTTGCTAGCCGCATAGGGTCCTTTGCATCGGCACCGCCGATCGAGCGTCTCCAACTTCCTGGGCCGTTCCCGCACGTGGCCTTCAACTTTCCCATGAAAAGCAGAAAACACCTCCCAACAGGGCACGCTCTCTTTCTTGTGGTCTACGCTTTGGCCGCTTGCTGCTCTGATAAGCAAAGCCTTTGTTGCTCTCGTGGCTTCCATCCAGCCATCTCCTTCCCGAGGACTTGAGCTTTATCCCAAAGAGTCTGGTCCCTAGCGGCGCTCCTCATTCCTGCCGTCCGTCCTTGGTCTTAAGAAATGAGCCGGCGCTGCCAGGTGAGGTGTAATCGGGCCGCTGCAGGACGGTAAGCAGAAGCTATTCCCTATTGGACACGGGGATGAGGACCAGGCTGAGGGTGAGGCTGAGGATGAGGAGGATGTCTCGCTCAATCCTCAAGTTGTGATCCTCAATCCCGCCTGTTTTGCTGTGTCTTGACAAGGTGGGATTTGTCCTCGCTCCTTTTGTCTCTTCTCCCTCCGGCTCCTCCGTGTTCCTGGCTCGCCGAGAGAGGATGAGGAAAAGTTTTGCGTCGGGGAACTTTTTGGAGGACGTTTCTGGATTACGTTCACCAGGCTGCAAGCTGCTCACAGTTGGCAATGTGGCAACTTGTCAATGGGATCTATTTCCATGATCGGCATTTTTGTACCAGGCCCAAAAAGGCGGGAGGAAGGAAGGGAGGGAGGGAGGAAGGAAGGAAGGAAGGAAGGAAGGAAGGAAGGAAGGAAGGAAGGAAGGAAGGAAGGAAGGAAGGAAGGAAGGAAGGAAGGAAGGAAGGAAGGAAGGGAGGGAGGGAGGGAGGGAAGCAGGAAGGAAGGAAGGAAGGAAGGAAGGAAGGAAGGAAGGAAGGAAGGAAGGAAGGAAGGAAGGAAGGAAGGAAAAAGTTCATCCGTCCTTCCATTTTCTATACGTTGATTTACGCCGGTGACAATTTTGCCAAACAATTACCATGCAAAGTGAGATCCCGGCGCAACATCGGCGGAGTCCTTGCTATACATGAAAGCGGCGGCGCCCGGGAAGATGACGACATTAGAATGTCGGCCGGGCTCTCCTCGCTCAGCCTGGCGCCGGCTGACGCCTGGTGGTTGGACAGGTGAAGACGCGTCACGGCCATCTGCAAAGCTGGTTCTCCGGTGGCTCAAGTTTGGGGCCTTCCTGGCCGCCGATGGATGGCAAACTTGTTTTGGCCTTCCTTTGGTGGCTTCTGCTCATCCCATTTCCATATTGTCCTTTCCCTTGTCTGCTAGCAGACGGTATCGCCGGCTTGGTCACGTCATTGCCATCCCATCGTCTCTTCCCGTCCCGAGACGCCCATTTTAACGTTCTTCTTGCTTTCTTTCTGGCTCGTGTTGAAAAGTCAAAAGCCCGTGGCGTGGCGTGGCGTGCATGTGAGGCGCTTTTCTCCCACCTCGCCCGTCTTCCCGCGCACTCAGCGGGCTCTTGGAGTCCCTTCCGTGCGACAGAAGGCCTCGACGAGCGCCAGGCATCTTGATGATTTTCTGTTTTTTTGTCGTCCCCCCCCCCCCTCGTCTTTTCTTCTTTTTTCCTTCGCGGGTGCATCAGCATCTTTCGCCGGATGCCAAGCGTGCAGCAAGGCCGTGCCTTTCGCCAGGGGCGGCGTGGCAACGGGGGCGGGCAAGCCGTGTTGCCGTTTTGGGATGAGCAAGGATGAAGGTGAATTCAAATCTTGAATGACATGGTCCATCTTCCCATCGACATGGTGATTTTTTTTTTTGTGATGGTGCAGGAACAGGCATTGTAAACGACCTTTGGGCTCAACTCCTTTACCGCATCACTGCGCCGAGCCGTCTGTCCATTTTCACGTCTTTTGAAATCTTAACATCTGAAACATCTTAGCATATCATAGTTTCAGGTGTCCATCAACACATATTCTCTCTCTCTCTCTTCCATGGCAGTGACCTCGAGGGAAATTCAAGAAAGTCACATTGTTTCCGTAATTGCCATCCAGAAGGATGGATTTCTGTCGTCCTGCTAATTGTTTTCTTTTCGGCATCAGCCGCTGACTGTGTGCTAATGTCCCTCCCTACCTCCCTCCCTCCCTCCCTCGCTCCGTGCCTCCGTCACATCACATCACATGACTGGGTTTGTCTTCCAGGATGAAAGGGGGAGGAAGATGGGGGGGGATTTGGACTCAATCCGAGCTATCACATATCTGAGCATATTTCAATCCTAAATGAAGCATGTCACACCATAAAAAAGAAAAAAAAGAGAGCCAAGCCTCTTTTCGCTTTAAAGGTCAGACATTAGTGCTGGTAAAAATTGATCTGTGGACTTGTGAATTTAGCCCCGTTGCGCCGGCTCCTTTGTAACGGAAGATGCGGCGGCGGCGGCGGGAAGCTTAACACGGCATTGTTTTGCTTTGACAGCGCCGCCGCACGAGCCCGTGCAGCTGTTCCCCTCGCGCACAATGGCAGATTAATTAACACAATCTTGCGGCGCTGGCTGCGGCTCAACGGCCAGGTCTGCTGCGAGATAGATAGGTAAATCCCAAACAGCGCGCTCGCTCGCTCGCTCTACCACCGCGAACGGCCACGGCCACGGGATGCACCCGGACCCTGGTCAGCTGGAGCCGTGAAATGAAGCTTGAATGAGGGCAGGCGGGCAGGCGGGCGCTTGTGTGTGTGTGTGTGTGTGTTAATTGCAGCGATGTTGGAATGCCTGAGAATGCGGGCTCAGGATATGAAGACAGATGAAAAGTGTGCAGCTGCAGAAACACAATGGTGTGAAAGGGTCCTCCAAACAAATGGTTTCATTTCCTTCATTGAAAGCGACTCCAAATTGTCGCAGCTTCCCTGCTCCAACGTTCACTCAAGACCTTAAGGTGTCTCAGATGCTTGGGGAAAAGCCAGCCCGCCCGCCCGCCCGCCCGTTCAAATGGCCAGCCCCTAGGAAGCCTTTGGAGAAGTCCAAAACGCCGCCTTTTCAAACAAACACTCCATCCCAAATAGTATCTACATTGGCTTAGTGAAGAATCCAAACGAGTTCGACAAATGTCTTTGTTGTCGACCAAAATGTGTCCATTCTGATTATGAATATAGAGAGGTAGACAGGTAAATCCCAAAGAGCCTGATTTCATATGAATCTAAAATGGCTCCAGTCAAGTCTTAAAAAGTCAAAGTTAGCGTTGCGCTCCTTTTGCAGGGGAGGGGAGTGTGTGCGCCTCCTCCTCCATTTTGTGTGTACGTGTGATTTGAGGAAAGCCATCAAGTGCGCACTTCAGAGACGTGTCACAAAATGTACGAGCGCATTCAAATGAGCCCGTTTGTGTGCGTTCCCATCAGCTCAACACGCGTGCAGGTGGCAGACGGCGGCGGGCGAGCGAGCTCGGTCCAGGAAGTCTAATTAAGATTCCGCCGGTCAAGCCGTCTCTCTTACTTACTCTGCGTGCTGACATTTGAAAGTGTCTATTATGTCGGGCCGGGCCGGGCCGCCTTTCAGGTGCGATGCTGTGTAAATGGCAAGTGGGTCACATTATGTATCTTTGACACACTCGTGTCCATCATCGGTTGAAATGATTAGCGCTACCATCTTTTCCCCATTGATCATATGGCCTCGCGTCCTTGCCGTCGCTCCATTAGCCCGCCTCCCGTCTCCTTGCTTTTATTTTTGATTTGGAGTCTTTTGCCCCTCCCGCCAACGTGACCGCACTTTGTCAATACTTTACCCTTGGCCCCCTCCCCCGGTGTTGATATAATGATCACTTAACAGTCGAGAGTAAGGCGAGGAGGAAATTAGGGCGGCGGCGGCGGAGAGGACAACAACAGCCGAGCAATTATGTTTTCTTTCAGGGCCCACGTTCTCGCGTTAATGAAATCCCTTATCGGCGAGGAAGGGGTGCGAGGAGTCGGAAGGGGGGGGATACAGGTGCAACAAACGTTCCTCCTTCATTTATCTTATTCTGGGAAAAGAACAAAAGCAGCCGTGAGGAGGAGGCAGAGATAATAGAAGGGCGGGCAACAAGTGGGCACCGCCGCCGACGCCGCCGCCGCTCACTAATAAGACGCAAAACAAAGGCTAGCAACTCCTTGATTTGGAGTTTTCTGGGGGATTAAAAAAAAGCCAAAAGAATTGGATCCCATTCAAAGGAATGACTTCACGGAGACAAATGTTTTTGTCAATCCACGTTAGGTGCACTTTTCATATGATTCGAAAATGCTCTTCAAACTCAAAACTGGATTGGCATCATGAACTTCAGCCTGGCGACGCCTATCTCGACCTTTCCGTCGTTATCAAAATAAAAAGAAAAAGGATTAGGTTCACTCCAGGATTGCAGACTTTCCAAGCGTTTCCACCTTTGAAAATGCCACGACAGGTTGTACGTTCTTTTTGATCTTGGCAAGAACTTGTTCAGTTCCATGCAGACTCAATTATTATTTCCAAAAATGGTTACCGCAGACCCTTGTCTTGGAGCTAAACACGCGCGCGCGTCTGTGCGCGTGTGTTCTTTAGCATCCGGCCGGCTAAAGGACAAATCGAAGATTGTGTGCAGGCTAACATTTGAATTGTTTGCTCTAGTAGCAAACGTTTGGCCTTTTGCGGCTCGGCGGAAAAAGTCACCGAGACAAAGAGACCTCCCGAAATTCTTTCCGATCGTTTAGTCTGCCCGGGACGACATTTAATATTGAAATCGGATTCCTTTTTGTGTGCCTGTCAACAAACGGAAAGAACAGCCCTCAAAATGAAATCCAAAATGTGTTTGCTTCAATGAAGATGAGCAATTCTCTCTTTCAAAAAGTGATGTCAAGCTCAACGAAGATGCAGCGTTGGACGCGTTTGCCTGCCCAAAAATAAAAGCGAAAAGTCGTCCCGGGCTCCTTGCTAGCCGCCGCTATCAGACACCGCTAATATTCGCTGTGAGCTTCTCACTATCGCTCACGTAAGAGAAGACCATCTGACTGGTAACACATCTGGTTGGGGGCTGGCCCCAGTTAGTGGCGTTTAATGACCCATTTAGGCAGTTAAGCCTCCGTCAAGGTGGAGGGGTCTGGGGCCTCACACGCAGGGACGAATAGATCGCGAGGTGGCCGGCCGGCCGGCCGGCCCGGCTAGCAGGCAGCAGCGAATCAAAGGTGATTTTCCCAGCAGGAAGCTAAGTGGCGGCGGTCTGAGAGCACAAAGAAAGAAAGAAAGCAGCTTCAAGTATCAATTGAGCAGGTGGATCAATGAACTTTATAGGTCAAGTAACTGGAGTGGAGCGCCAACGCCCCATTGCTCCGTCGGCCACGACGAGCAAACGTCGGTGAGGTGACGAGACAACACCAACAGCAGGCTGAAATTGAATCGATTGGATTTGAATAGCCTCAGTTGTCTTCCAAAGACACAAACGTTTGATCCCTGCCACGAAACATTTGTTGACAAGGCAAAAAACATCCCAAAAAGCCTTGAAATAAATTGTCCAGACTTGACAGACGTCGCCCCACGCAGGACCCAGGCGGGAGAGCGTCGTCGTGGGCGCGTGCGTGCGTGCGCGCGCGTGCGTCTTCATTTGTAATTAGTTGTTGAGCTCAGATAAAGGCGTCTGACAAACGCTGGCTGACGATCTCTTCAAAAAAAGAACAAATGTGGGCTAAAAATAAGAGTTTAAGCTCCGAGACGTATTTGTTTGCTCGGGGTGACGCTAAATGAGTTTCTTTGCCATTGTTGTTTTCGCTCGTTTTCATTCAAATCACTTGAAAGTGAGCAACTGATAAATGCGCCCACGCGCACCCTGCTGGGCATGTGGCTGAACTGCACATGAAATAGAAGAGCATCACGATGAGAATGTTGGTCCAAAAGGACATTTGCTTCATTCAGTTGTGGCGAGAAATTTCAAATGGGTTTGGATGGCAGCTCAACGCTTGAACGGAACGTCAAGTTGTTTTCGAAAAGTTTTCGAACAATTTCTTAAAACTATTTGAATGCAAGTTCATAACTGTGTAAGTGTTGGACTTTTGGTCACATTTGACTCTTTTGTTTGCAACATCTTTCAATAGTTGGAATTATTTTTTTCAAAAATTGCTAACTTTATATTGACGTAGAGTACCCTGAATCCAAAATAAGTACCTTGAAGCTGAAAAAAACAAAACTAGTGTCGTTGTGGAATTTGGCGTCTGCATTTTTTTTTTTTCTTGGAGCCCAATATTCCTTGCCGTTGTCATAGATGCTTTTTTTTTCATAATTGGCCTCTTAATTACTCGGTATACGTATAATAACTGAAAAAAACGGTTTTAACTTGAAAAGTCATTTTACCCAATTGAGAAAAAGTTCCGCTTGAACTCTTCCTTTCCTCAACTATAAAAACATTACCATTCTTGTTGGCAAAGAATGTCCAATTCATTTCAGTGACAAACGAATAAACCTTAAAATTTAAGATGTGATCGTGTGTGTGTGTGTGTGTGTGTGTGTGTGTGTGTGTGTGTGTGTGTGTGTGTGTGTGTGTGTGTGTGTGTGTGTGTGTGTGTGTGCGCGTGCGTGCGTGCGTGTGTGTGGGGGGCAGCGAAAAAATAAGGTTAATGGTTTCTAATTATTTAAGAGGACAGCGCGCACGTGTGTGTGTGTGCGTGTGCGTGTGGGTGGGGGTGTGTGTGTGCGTGTTGGGTGGGCAGCGGGTAAGAAGGGGCAGTCTATTAATAGTTGAGTCATCAGCGCCTCAATGTTCAGAAATGGCAAATTGTTAGATCCCCAATGGTGATTATTACTTGCTGTCAATGACCTTCATAACAAATTAAAATGATGCGTGTGGGACAGAGCGTGCTCTTTAATGGGCAGACTCTGCGTGCGTGCGTGTGTGTGTGTGTGTGTGTGTGTGTGTGTGTGTGTGTGTGTGCCTGCATGCGTGTGTGTGCGTGTGTGTGTGTGTCACACAATGGCTGAAGGCAGGCCTGCAGGGTTGAAGCGTTTCCTCAGCATGCCAGCAAGACCTCGCTTGTTGTTTTCCAAACACTTTATAGCATCAAAAAAAAAGGAGGAGGAGGAGGAGGAGGAGGAGGAAGAGGGGGTGAGCTGCTGGCAAATGACCTTTGTCGCATTGAGACAATCACAGCACACAAACCTGTTGTAGGAAATGACGTGGTTAAAGATTGTTGATTGTCAAAAAGTCCCCCGTTTGGCTTTGCAGATTCTTTTTTGGTGAAGATTGCCAAAGTGGTGTTTGCTCAATCAAAGACGCTTTTGATTTTTCCCAAACGCCGAGCGGGTCGCTCGGCCTCGGCACCAATGCACACGTCTTTGCTGGTGGCGCAAATTTGCTTTTGGATTGCTTGGATTTTTTATTTTTTTTGTACTGAGGAAGAACCCAGTCCATTTAGTTGAGGATCTTGCCTTGGCTGAGGTCTCAATGGCGCTGCCCTCAAGGCAACACACTTGCCGCTTTTCATGCCTGGATTTCTTGTCTGCTCAACACCCGCCATTTGTGTGTGTTTGCCATATAAATCTTTGGATTTCATTTTCCAAGACATTGGACAAGTTCATAGAAGAGGAGAAGCGACGCGTCCTTGGATTTACTGCCTGGCCATGCCGCACGTGCCCCCCCTCCCCGCTGCATGCGGCCATGTAGCAAGCAAACGTGACATCTTGATCGATCTCCCGCACCCGTTGATCACGTGCCTTCATTGTGTCATGTGGCGCGTGTAGGGGCCAAGTTGGGTGCTGGGGTCAATGGGGAAAGATCAGGGAAGGAACTCGACTGCGAGCGAGCTCAAGGGCCTTTTCTCCAATGGCATGCATGGACTTCCTTTGCCTTTCCTCTTCTCTCCTTCCTTTTTCCTTCCGCGCATGCACATCCAGCCAAAGGCGAACGGGAGACGACACCTCGTCATCCCTCACTCACGCTAACCACACAACCTGCTGCCAACACAGACCGAGAGGGCGGCGTGATGAATGTGCATGCGTGTGCGTGTGTGTGTGTGTGTGTGCGCGCGTGCGTGCGCGCATGTGTGTAAAAACACATTAGCAATTGATCTTGCCTTGACGTCCTCAAAAAGAAACACTTCTGCTCCCATCTGCCTCCATCCGCGTACATGCAAACAGTGGCGGACACACACACGCGCACACACACACACACACACAAGTATAATCCACAGCCTCTCCACAGGGCCACAGATCATCATGCGCCAGTGATAAAGTTAGTGAGATGTCAGGTTGGAGTGCGCATGTGTGTGTGCGTGTGCGTGTGTGTCAGTGTGTGCGTGTGCACTCCCACTGCTCTTTGAAGCCTGAAAGAGTGTCGGCGAAGGCGGCGGGGAAACAAAGGTGGGTCGGTGCCAGGGAGAAACTTACGGCAGCGCTCCCCTTCTTCCTCGCCTTGGTCGGTCGGGAGAGACACCTTCTGGTGGGGAGGGGAGGGGGGGAGGCGCTGGGGGTGCTCAGGGCTTGAAACACCTCCAATAGAAGGGAAGAAGGAATGGGGATCCATAATATATGCCAATTGGAGTGGTGATGAAGTGGATCAAATTCATAACGTTTGCAGATTCAATTTGAGATTTGTTTTTATGCTTTTCAATTGATGCATGCATTTCTTTGAACTCAAAAACATCGAGTATTTTTGAATGTGCAACTATGCTGGCACTCAATGCAAGTAATCAATATTTTTTCATTTTAGTGGAAATATCCTATATTTATTCATTTCAATTATTATTATTATCTGAGATACATGTTGCATTTTAGCATTTGTACTTAATAATAATTTCATAATTTCTCCTTATTTGAAAATATGTTTGGCTCCAGTTACTGTTATTGTACACCGTATTTCTCATTTCATCTGATAATTATAGAATGCAACATTTGAAGAATTCATCTCTTCATTGGTGTCGAGCTCCTCTTTGAATACGTACAACAGTAAGAGTCAAGCGAACGACAAAACTCGCAATACGTGCCTCACGTGGCTCATACAAGTGTCAAAATATGTGAAGCAGCAGCAGCAGCTCCATCCAAAACACGTTCCACAACACCAGAAGTGTGTGTGTGTCTTTCATCACATTGCTTTTCAACAAAAATGTGTTCTTTTGTCACGCTGTTGCGGCTCCGGCTAATAAATATAAATGTTTGTGATTAGCATCTCGGTGGCACAGGTGCGCGTTTGTCGTCGAGCGAAGGCTCCTTCATTAATTTCCCGCCACGGAAAACGTAGCGCCGTGCCGCACCGGCCGAGGTGTCCGAATCGCTGACAAATGAACTCGCACATTGTTCATGTGCGCCACCGAGGAAGAAAAACACACCGCAAAGCCAAAAAAATAGCCTACAGGTGCTCAGATTTATGGTCCTAAAGTGGCTCTCATTTTGCGTTTTATTCATACCTAAGAGAGCCACAGAAAACAAGACTGCAGTCAAGTTTGTGCTTCAATGTTTAGAACCGCACTGGAGCGCTAATGCTATTTGTTAGCGCCTCTATGGCATTGTGTGTTAGCATTAAGCCAAATGGACAGCCATCTTATAAGAGGGGGTGCACACTTTTGCAGCCACATTGGCTCGCCCTCTCGAAAAGCTTCAAAACCAAGTTCAATTGATCCACGTTAATGGTGGAAATGTTTTTTTTTATTTCTATATATATATCTGAACCGGGTGTGTAGACTTTTTATATCCACCCTATGTGAAAAGGAGTAGCTCCACTTTTGTGGAACGTGGCGATAATGTGACATCCGTTTGGAATGAACCACGTGGCGCTTTTGGAGATTGCGGCGGGCAAAGGGAAGAGCAAACAAAGGCAACACAAATCAAGTGCGCCTCAAAATGGGTCGTTTTTCACGAGCTGCAAAAATGTTTTATTAAGGGCGGGGGCGGGGGGGCTGCGTGGTGGTGGTGGGGGGGCGAACACCTGCCTTAAAATGTCGTCTCAACATCTCCCGAATGCCATTTTGCTTAATTGACTTGGAAATGGCCCAAATGTATTGCTGAGTGCGGTCTAATTAATATTAATAATAAATGCCATTATTAACATCAAAGAACATCTGGTGCCCCTGTTTACCGCCGCGCCAGCGTTCTGTTTTCATCTCGCACAAAACAACAACGTGCCTTTATTTCCATTTATTTGCTCACTTCTCTTTTTGTTCTAGTAGTAGTTTTGATGCCAGTCTTGGCTGTCTTCCCGCGAGGTCAAACGGAAAGCGGCGGCGGCGGCAAATGGACGTCAGCCGCCCGCCGTGTGAAATTTGGAAGCCCCCCCACTCCACTTCTTCTTTTCTTCTTGTCTGCCTTCTAGTTGTCGCGATACCTCCGAGACTTGTCACATCCCCCGCGGCGGCAAATTACAGATTAAAAAAAGTGAATAAACATCTGCAGCTTGACACCGACTCCTGGAACTTTTGACGTTAATGGATGGCGTCACCAACGGGAAGATGCACGAGGGGACACCGTGTCCTCGTTCGGCACGTTCCCGTTGCGCTCTTGTTAACCGTTCATGGCAAGAACCTTCCGTTGCGACATTGGCAACTGAAGGATTTCTTTTTGTCTTTTTTTGCAAAACGGTGCTTGGGCGCGCAGATCCCTCTGGTGGATTGCAAAGACATCATCAATGACAGCTTGAGTCAAAAGATGCAGCGCTTCGAAAAGAAACACGGACGTCAATGGTAGCAAATTGTGGATTTGAGCGCCATGGCGTTTTGCTGCCGCCACATTCCGACAAGCGGCAAAGGTGCAAAGCCGTGCCTGCCTGCCTGCCTGCCTGCCGAAGACTTCCCTGTCAGCTAGTAAACGTGCAACTAATGCGGCGGCGTTTAATGATAATTGTTGTTTGCTTAATAAATTCCGTGCGCGCACATCGGCGGGAATGTCGGCGTCAGCAGTGTAACCAAACCTCAAATTGATTAACTTGCACACCGACCGCACAGCCGTGGCTGGCAGCGCTCCAAATCAAAAGAAGCCCGTCCGCGTGCGTGCGTGCGTGCGTGCGTGCGTGCGCACGCGTGAGGCCGGATGGTGTTGTGTTGCTCCGGCGTAAGGAAAGAAAGTCCCGGCGGGCCCATTTTTAAAAGCCTAATGCCTTTCAAATGATGTCATCACATTTTAGCTGCCACCCCCACCCCCTCCTCATTTCTGCCCCACATCAGCCGCCCCCTCCCCTCTCCAATTTTGGGGCCGGCCGATCACATGATGCATTAGAATAATGGACTGGCAAGAAGCACGCAAACATTTTAGTCGTCTTTTTTTGTTTGTTTACGACACGTCGATTTCCTGAAAGTGATACGACGGCCATCGTAGGCGCTCCGGCCGGGTTCAGGGCGGGAGAGGACGCCGTTACGGCACAATCGTTCTCTCCTTTGACACGCAAATGTTGACGTTCTTGACCGAGAGCTGAACGAAAGGACCCGTCACGTGGCATCGCGGCCGACGTTAGTGACAAAGACGAATGTTGGACACAAATGGCGCAGCAGCACATGCAGACAATCGAAAAGTGTGTCCTTTGCGGGCATCCATTGAGCGATATCGCCGCAGCGTCTTTGCGAGCGTCTTTGCGTATTTACGCAAGCGAGCGTGTCGAACGACAGAAACGCTTCAATTGTTTCCGCTTTTATAGCGTGCCGTCTCCCAAATAAGGCCATTTTGAACTCAAATCCAGTTGAACATATTAAACGGCGCATTGTGGTATCATTTGCCAGCGTGAATTCAAAATGGTGTCCAATTTTACCATTCATATCGGAACAGACACTCTCAAAAGTCATATTTCCTGCTCTTGTTGGGGTGGCGTGTCACCATGATGAGGCGTCTTTTTTCCTTTCTCTCTTTTAATGGGGGTTAGGTGTGGTTGCTCGGCACGCACGCACCCGCACAGTGGCGGCTCTCCATCAATTTATATATTTGTCAGTCAGTCATGCAGGATGCCCTGCTGTCCCTGCGCGGGCGGGCGTTCTCGGGGAGGAGGCGTCTCACACGCGCAATCGCGCACTCGCACGCACGCACGCAGCCGCGCACTCGGAGGGGAAGTGCGGCCGACAGCCGGCGGAGTGACTGATACTCAGCCTGCCTCCCAGATGGCCCGTTCAACTCTGCTCCAATCTGATCCGGGAGCCTTTGTTCTGGCATGTTCCATTACGCCGCCGTGACACCAGTAAAGGCAGAGGGGAGAGGAGCTGCTCTCAGATCAGATACACTTGAATTAAACATGCCTCTCTCTCTCTCTCTCTCTCTCTCTCTCTCGCTCCTCCGTGCCTTCCACACACACTCAGATGATAAATTCATCGCATTTGAACATTGATGGAATAAAAGAATGTTGCCTTTAAAGATCCATTCATGTATTTGGAATCTAAGTGTGAGAATACACGCGTAGGATTGAAAGAACAAATGTCAGACGAGCCATCAAATTTGCACAAAGCTATCATTTATTCCAGCGTCAGTACGAAAGATGCGCTCAATCGTACGTTCAACTTTTCCAACATTGTACAGGTATCGATGAGAACAAAGTAGGACACAAAGCACTTTGGCCTGTCAAGTGGCGCAACGCTGCCATCTACAGGCATCTCTTTGTCATCATCGTTGCGTCCGAGCGGATTCCGATCCGAGACGTCCGGATTGCGAATGGAAACATCCGTGTCGCTTCGGCGATACGACCGGACGTGTCATATCAGCGCGTCGGCTAATGAGCGAAGCTAGCTAGCGCAGGCGGGCGGGACACGGTAGCTAAAGTAGCCTGACACCTATTGTTTACATTATGGAAAGGGCCAAAATGTTTTTTCTGTCTTGGTTTTTCTTTGCATTTTGAAAACCTTAACAAAGATCAATTTCAGGCCCAACACAAAGGCGCGCCGTCGGCTTGACTGCTATTTGAAATGGTGTTGCTCTTTGGCGTATTTGCGCGCCGCTAATCAGACAGTCAGTCAACATTTTGAATGGCCGTCCAAACACGTCTTATCTGATGAGCGCGCGATTAAAGCCGGGCGCGCCAGACGTCGGTCGACCTTTAACGAGCCGAGCCGCACAGCGCCGTGCAGCGCGCGTTAACGCCTCCGACAGCTCGCTCGCTTTGCATAGACGAGAAACGGGAAAAAGCGGGAGGATCGATATCGCCGGAAGATGCCTGGTCCGGCCGACCGACCGACGGCGTGTGAGCGACGGGGCCTAATATACGAGGTGACCTTCAAAATGTCATAAATGTGTTGTGCAATAAAGTGTCAATATTTGTGGTTCTGCGCCGCGCCGTGACTTTTACAGTAATTGGAGCGGCCACATTAAAAGAGACGGATCGGTCGACTGATTAAAGACACGCGCACGTCGCTACCTATAGGCCAGCACGCACCATGCACGCACACACGCGTGCGTGCGCACGCCTTTCCTTGCATGCGTGCGTGCGTGAGTTTCCTGTTAAATCAGACAGCTTGTGGAAAAGTGATCCATATTGTTGCATACTGTCTTTATCATTGGAGTCGGGCAAAACATGTCAACGTTAGCTGTTAGCATGACATGACAATTCGGATGGATGCGTGACGGTTGTGACCTGGCAAGTGTGATGTCACGGATCCAAACAGGTGAATTTTTCTGCCATACTCGTATTTCACAAACGCGAATGGCGTGTTTACTAGATGAGTGGGCGCGCAGATGAGATGTGGAGAAAATGTGGGGCTCCCCTTCAAGTCAAGGCAGCAGTGTACAAATCCAGGACACGGTCTTCCTCCGTTCACACTGGAGCATGTGTTTGCGCAGCCTGGCTGGTGGCATGTTTTGGATTTTTTAATCTGGCCTCCATCTGCGCGGGGCAGGTGGGCGAGTGTCTGCCGCCGCAACGGCGAGCGAGCGAGCGAGCGAGCGAGCGCCCGGGTAGGCGCGTGCCAAAAGCCGATGTGTAGATGTGTGGCGGCGACCGCTGGAAATATGTTTGTGAGACGGCACGATGGGGCCACAGTATGGTGCGCGCCCTCGAGGGGGGTTCCTGGCATCTCCATCCAGTTGGGCCGCCCGTCGTCTCCATGTGTTTGGTGCTTTTTAACCGCCAAGGTCTGTGCGCGGCGGCGGCGCATGCGTCCCGCCCGCCAAGTCCGCTTTTGTCACTTGTGCTTTTTTGGGTTTTTTTTGCCCCATCAAGACAAAAAGCGGCCGGCCCGTGGCTCAACGTGGCAATTCTGTTCTCGACGTGTTGTTGTTGTTGTTGTTGTTGTTGTTGTTGTTGTTGTTGTTGTTGAACACCTGCCGCTCACCTGCTGGGCTCTGTGTGAACTGCGGCAGAGGCCAACGCGCTCTCCCAGGCAGCAATTTTGCAGATTTATTTATTTTTTGCTTGACTTGAGAATTCAAAGCTAATTATATCCTTTTGGCAAATTTTGGAGGAGCCAGATGCAGCCTTTTTATTTGTTCAAAGCACTGCTCTTCTTTCCTCCGCTTCCTTTTGCACCGACTGCCGAATGTTCTGGCGTGTTATTGTGTGTGACCCGCTGACTTGACTCTTTCCATTTTGTCGACCGGCGAGCGAGCGAGCGAGCGAGCGAGCGTGAGGCACGTGCAGGAAAAAAAAAAAACCTCATTGTGCGACGGTCGTGGCAGCCATCTTTGATCAAATCATCTCAAACGCTTTTTTGAATTTGGGACGACCCACGTTTGGTGGAACCGAGACGGGGCCTCCAGTCTTTGTGTCATGACTCGTGAAGGTGCGGACGAGTTTCCACCACGGATGATTTGCGCTGGGCTCGTCTGTCTGCCGTTAATCGCCATCAATTTGTCCCAGATGTTGAAATGAGGTTTTCATGTCACATGACTTGTCAAGGACGCTTTTGACGCTCAAGCCGTCCCATCCGTCAAGCCCGTTTGTGGGTATTTTTAATTGAGCGACTCGACGCGTGTTTTCCGGGCTCCCAGCTTCGCCGAGTGTCAGCGCATCAGAGGCGGCCGGCCGGCCGGCCGGCCGGCGTAACGCCGCTCGCCCTCACCTCGCTCGCACGATGCCTGCCGCTGTCAACGCCGTCGGAGGCGATTGCGTTGATAACAGACGCGGCGTCGCACTAAAGCGCCGGCGTCATCGATTTTCTGCGTTTTCTTTTTTTCTCAACGGCGGGTGGGGGGGGGTCAAAAGCGTTATCACCCCGTCATATCTGTGACAGCGAGCTGTCACAATCAGCTGGCGGCGCAAGGGAGAAAAATCCCGTCGTGCTGACACAGGCAAATCTATTTCAGTTCGTCGCCATTGTTCCTTCATCTTGAGCGGGACTAAAAACGGAAGGCGGTGGCAGAGGGAAACTTTCCATCGGCCGTATTATTAAAAAGGAACCGTCGTTAAATGAACAAGCGTTCACTGACGCAGCTTAGCGTTGACGATGCTACATGCTAATGCTGCGACTCTGCTTTTCATTCAAGTGCGCCATTTTGTTGGATGAGATTTTACATGGCCACCAATTTGCTCGACTCGTTTGCATTGGATTTTAATTTGGAGAAGTTTTTCTTCCATCCTTAATTATGCTTTAAATCGGGGACATTAGATGTGTGTGTGTGTGTGTGTGTGTGTGTCCTATCTTGCAGATCCATTAGATAGAACATAAACATGGTACAATGGATGAACATAAGCACATGGAATGTCCTGCTTACAAGTCGTTCCGGTTGGATTCGTTTATATCCTATGTGACTTTGTCTAGATTATGTTTGTAAATATGCTACATGAGAGCTATGGAGACAAATATGATTGCTTCATTTGAGTCATAAGAACATTCAAATCCAATTTGTGCGTGCGTGGCTGTTCTGAGCAGCGAGTCCTGCGTTGCCAAGCAAGCTTTTTCCTCTCCAGATGTGGCGATGACGGTTATGATGATAGCGCGATGATGATGATGATGACGACGTTATGATTATAGCGTGATATGTTACACCCCTTTTCTGTCTCCAGATGCCGGGGAAGAGGCGGCTTCGTCAGCTGCCAAGGCGGCCGTCAGCGCTCCGCCGTCGCTGTCGCAGCATCGCGAGCGTTCGCTGGGCTCCGCCTCCAAAGACTGCCCCTACTGTGGAAAGTCCTTCCGCACCTCGCATCACCTCAAAGTCCACCTGCGCATACACACAGGTCAGTAGAATTGATCAGGGGGAAAAAAAGTGTGGATCCTGCAGCTTGGTTTGAAGTTTGAGGGCAACCTTTTGGCGCCTTCCACTTTTGAGCTTTCCCGCTCCATTCCATTGACATCCTTGGGTGCCGCCGTCGAGATCCGAGCGACAGAAAACGCGGCCGGAGATGTCAAGCGCACAGATGGTCTCGGCTTCCGAGTCGCACGCTCCCCAAACGTGCGAGCGGGCGGGCGGGCGGTGCCTCGGCGCACTCGCGTTGCTCCTTGTTAGTCCGCCGCGACCTCATTAACTCGTCCTCGCCTCTCGGCGTATAAGTGAAGTTGGCCTGATTCTCGTCTTTCCCTTCCAACGAGGCGCCGGTGTCACGGCGGGACAAGCAACCTGGTCCGACCGAGTCCTTCTCCTGAGATGATCCGTGATTTCATTGGAATCTTTGATGTTCCTCGCCCCTCCCTCAATGTCAATTGATGTTTTACACATCGTCCGCCGTTTTTGTCCCCCATTCAAATTGAATGTGCCCGGGCGGCGTCCATGTTGATTTGGCTCAGCGTAGCTTTTGCGCACACGTGAGCAGCGTGATGGATGGCCTCCAATCATGGCGGCATCGGCGACCCCGGTCCAGGAGCGGATCCGGAGCCGCTCTCTTTTCCTTTTCCCGGGCCTTTGAGCGAGAGATTAACGAGGCGCTAACAGCCGCTTGAAAGAAATGAAGTGAGCTGAAATTTAGCGCTCAAGAGCTAACGTTACGGCCGTCGTTTCATCTCAAACGGGGAGTGGGCAAATATCCATTAGCGGAATGGAGCCCAGTTTTTTGGAGGTAGCTAACAGCGGCGAGCTAATGAACACACTGCGGAGGGTGATATTTCATTATACAAATTAATGCTCACATTTTAATGGGAAAGTCACATAATGAATCCCGGCTTCAGTGACAGCAATTAGAGGGCCAGATTGTCCCCTTCTGGACAAGGCGCTATTTAGCAGTAAGCAGCTGCGCGTTTGTGTGTGTGTGTGTGTGGGTGTGTGTGTGTGTGTGTGTGTGTGGGTGTGTGTCGGGCGGGCGGGGGGGAATAATAATTAAGAATTTAAAAAAAAAGAAAAGAAAAGTCCAGTGCGGTGACAATAATTTCTTGAGGCAGGCTGGCGTGAGAGTGTGTCACTTAACCTTACCTTAACCTTGTCATCAAGACACACTTCAGGCTCCTCCCCCTTCTCCAACTGAGTGCTAGCGTAGCTTAGCAATTTATTGGATCTCTCGCCGGCACAGTGTACAAAGAACTACATGCTATTTTCCTTTACATCAAGAGGAAAACATCATCAAGTCCAGATTCTTGTGTTGTTGTTGTTTTTTTCAATTTGAGTTCTCTGCTGTTTGCTTTATATTGGTTTCATTTTGGACTGGAATAAGGTCATGCTGATTTCAGTCCAAATTTGTCAATGTACTCATTTCTTGTTTATCACTGCCAAGTTCCTCACGCGGCCAGTCGTTTCTGAGCGTTTTAACAGATCTTTTGTGACCCACAAAATATTTTGTTCTGTGACAATGTAGGTAGAGAACCGACCCCAAAAACGGTCGGACTTTCCTTTTCGAGCTGTTTCTGTCCTTCATTGATCAGCAGTCAAAAGTGGCTCGCTTTCACCCAAAACAGCGCTTTCTGACCAAAAAGCAGAGAAAACAATTTTGGGGGGGAAGGAGTGAAAGGCAACATGTCAAGTCTGCTGTCGACCCAAAGCGAGTCCAAGTGGCCTCGGGGTCTCATTGCCAATGTCACGTAGCCAAAGCCAGAAAAGAAGAGAAGTGAGCCGCCACATCCGCAACGCCATGATACCCCAGGCCAATTTCAACGGAGGGAGGGAGGGAGGGAGGGATGGATGAAAACTTCATCTGCTCAACACTTAGACTTGTGGGGACACCAAAACTATATTGTTGCAAGGAAAAAAAGTGCTGGCATGTTTAGTGGCAAAATGCAGCTTTTGCCTTGCGCGTATGCGGCTTTGTGTGTGTGTCCGTGTGTGTGTGTGTGTGTGTGTGTGTGTGTGTGTGTGTGTGTGTGCGGCAGCCACAAGCCAAATGAAAAAGAGCCCATTGAAGACGGTGATCAAGAGGAGGAAGAGGAGGATGTGTTTCCAAGATCGGCGATGTTTTCCAGGGCAAACAACCTCGCCGCCGCCGCCGGCTTTCATCTCGGAACGCGCGACAAAAAGTTCCGCCGTCCTATTTTTAACTCCCGAGCATGGATTTCCCGCTGGCTGGCGAATGCATCATGTGTCGGGCGGCCGGGGCGGGGGAGCTTGTGCTGTTTGCGCCGATATCAATTAAAAGTGGATTAACGGCTACATAATGACCTTTAGCTGTAAATTGTGCGTAATGTTGCAAGGCAGGATACAGTCGAGTCCCCAGATGTCACGCCAGCCCCCTTTGACGTATGACGGAGCAGATGTCGTCGCAGCGGCCGGCCGTCAAGACGCCTTTTGCAAATGGCTGGCCCAGCTCCTTCCATTATGCCCATTGCAAATCGTATCTCTATTTGAAGAAGCTGTCTGGATGATAACACAATTTTATTGACGGAACATTTTAGAGACAACGTGTGCATGTGCTCCGTGATGTAAACGGCAAACATGTACAAGAGGGCTCAACAGAAGACCGTTCCGACCAGCCTTGTGACCTTGAACAAGTAACTACTTTGGTCGAGTCATAGTCATGTTTTAGATGACGAGTACCTTGCAATAAGTAGACCAAAAAAATAACGGGTAAAATGAATGAATAAATAAATAATGAAATAAATAAATCGATGAATGAACGAATGAACGAACGAATGAAAAGTAATTGGTTGGTATCGCCAATGGAACATTTTTGGACGCCATTTGTTGGGCTCTGTCATTTTAGGCTAGGTGGCAATTGTTTCTCTTCGTATCCTCGCCCATTGAACAAAGTCAAATGGCTCGGAAATAAAAAAAACGGCTTAGTGGAGGGTTCAAGTGTTCATCTTAACGGACAGCTGGAGGACGCTCGGGCTGGCGGCCCGTCCCATAAACATAACGAATGTTTTCCTCTCCGTTCGGCATATTTAGACGCAGCTCCGCCGGCATTCGTCTTGATTTGCCCCCGCGCACATTAACGAGCTCTTAAGAGGAGGATGAGGGGGGGGGGGGGGGGGGGGGGGGAGAATCACATCAGTCTAATTTGCGTCTAATTTGGCCGGCGGAATATCATTTTGTCCAGTTAGAGGAATCGCGAATGGTAATTTGCATGGGGGACGTTTCCTTATTCAATCAGCAGCGAGCCTGCACCGGCGGCGGCACTTATTGGGTTAAAAGCTCATCTCTGCTGCTTGACTCCAAATCCAGCGCGGGCTCAGGCGCGGGCCGAATGCGAGCTTGACGGCGTCAAAAGAAAATGGATCAAATGGGCGTCGCTCTTTCTCTCGCTCGGCTCCATTTGCCTTTGTGCCCGCTCCTATTCTCCGCCCGCCCGCCCGCCCGCCGGCCAGCCGGCCTGTATCAATATTGTATCGAGTCGCTGTTTGCGGGCCTTTATGCCACGGCTCGGCAGTAGGTCTGCAGATTGCGCAGTCTTTTTCTGGAATGGTGCCCTCTAAATAATGATAAACGACTTGAGCAGTATGCCATTTGCTAATTATATCCATGATTTACTACACAGCCCGATTTAAATCATTCAAAGCAGCCTGGCGTAACAATGCCTCTCTTTTTTCCCCCCCAGCCGCGCGCAAGCGTTTCCATGTGTCGACTCTAAACATTATATGATTGTATGTTTAGAAATGTGCACTCTGCTCGCTTTTATTCCCGTCAATCCGCCGCCGCGCGCGCGCGCACACAAATCCCACTTTTGGAACTTTTTTTTTTCTTTTGCTTTAAAAGAAGGAGGGGAGCTTTGCATTTTTTCCTCTCTGCGTTCATTGTTTAATGAAGCTAAATCTGGCGGTGACTCCAAGCCTCTTATAATTGCTTGCAGGATGTGTATCGCCGCGGTGGAACATCCACTCCTGGCACGCAAGCCGCCGCCGCCGCCTCGCGCACGCGCTCAATCGTCTTCCGGCATTAACAACAAGAGCCTGGATGCGACATGAATATGCATATGCGGCGGCGGCGTAAATAAATGTGGACTCACTACTCGTTCACCGGCTAGGTCCGAGAGAAGCGGGTCCGACGAGCGAGCTGGCGAGCGCTCTGGATGTGGCCGTCACCCACTGAGGTCACGTGCGCGATGCCTTGAGGTAGCTAGCGTTTAAATTTTTTTAAAAAAAGCCGCTTCAACGTCAGTAAGTGTAACCTACGGTCTTTCCCCCAATGGCAGCTTCAAACCAAAATGGCTGACTTCTTGACACGTTTTGGGGGGTTCGGTTCTAATAAAATGTTGTGTCAGTTGCTGAGCCATTTTTCAACACCCCCCCCAAAACACAGGACTGGGCGAAATCAATCAGCCCTGGTTTCCTGTTCTTTGATGGGCAAAGAAATGGCAAAGCGCGGCGTACGTTATTTTCGATGACGCCGGCTGACGCGGCTCGGCCGGATGGAGCCAAATTCCGCCGACGGCGAGCACGTGAAATGGAGCGTGCGGCGCTGACGAGGCAGCGGGCGGTTCGATGTTTATCTTTACGCCGCTCGCTTTTGTCGGCACTCGTACGAAAGTGGCCTTCGTCGGCTCTTCTGCCTTGCTTTGTCTTGAGAGCAGCCTTTCTTAAACGCTGGCACGGGTTGAGATGAAAACTCGGCATTGTGATTAGTGCCACCAAAATGCTCCTGCTTCTCGGTCCGGGTCACACCTTCGGCTCAAGTCTTTGGCTCGCCGTCGAGTGTGGCTTTCCAGGACCGGGATCAGGTCAGGAAGAAGGTGTTTTGATGTTTCCAAGGGGTTACAGGATTGAAACAAAGCTTGGCAAAGCCGACCGGGTGGGTGGTCTTTTTGTTAATGAAATGCGTTTCATTTGCCGCTCTGACCTCCTTTTCCTCCTCCGGGGAGGCGACATGACCCTCGGGTCGGCGTTCCCGCTCGCTCCAGCAAATAGCTTTTAGATATCCAGCCGCTAATAATCAGGTTAATGATTCGCTCTTGCGCTCTTTCCCTCAGGAGAGAAGCCCTACCGCTGCCCTCATTGCGACTACGCCGGCACCCAGTCGGCCAGCCTCAAGTACCACCTGGAGCGCCACCACCGCGAGCGCCACAACGGCTCGGCCGCCGGACACGCCCCCTCGTCGGAGCACAAGGACGACCACGCCAAGGTCTTTGCCCGTCCCGACGTTCTGCGCAATGTCTTTAAAGGCCTCCCCCCGAACTTGGACTTCAGGGCAGGGCCCTTGCTGCCGCATCAGTGGGCCGGCGTCACGGCGCCCAGCGAACGCGGGGACCGCCATTTCGACGCCCTGGCCGACAACACCAAGGCCAACGACGGCCCGGCGGCGGCGCCGGCGGACGGTCCCGCCAGCTTCTCCGATCTGAGCCGGGCCTACCAAAGCATGATGGGAAACGGAGTTCACTTCCAAGGCTCCCTGCAGGCCTTCATGGACAACTTTGTCCTCAGCTCCTTGAAGAAAGATCTCAAAGATAACCAGAGTCCAGTCCAGATCCAAACCACCCAGTCCTACCATGATAACGGCGAACCCAGAGCCAAGCGCGCCGCCCTGGCCGACCAGGACCGAGACGACGCGCTCGAGGCCAAGCGGAATCCGGCGCCCGGAAAACCCGGCTCGAACCAGTTTGAGCCACTGGATCTGTCGGTGTCGGTCCGGAGTCCGGAGTCCGGAGCCGCTTCTCTCCCCGGCTCCTCGGTCACCATCCACGACAACGTGGCGTGGCACGGCTGCCTCTTCTGCTCCTTCTCCACTGCATCGCTGGAGCTCATGGCCCTTCACCTGCAGGCCAACCATCTGGGTCAGGCCCAAGCGCAGAGGGCCGCCGATACGTGTAAGGAAGCTTCTCCCGCCGCCCATCGCTCGGCCGACATCAAGACTTTGCTCTCAGACAGAGACGGGGACGGCGAGAGGAACCAGATGGGCTGGAACAACCACGTGGAGCAGCCCTACAACCCCTTCCAGAGCGACTTCTACAGGCGCTTCGGCGGCTTGTACGACAGCTCTCCCCGGGGGCCGGCTCCGGGTCTCCGAGGCTACGCGGCCGCCCCCGAGCGGGACCCCGAACTGGCCTTGGGAGGAGCGTCTTCGGCTCGGGGTGACCGAGTCGGCTCGTGCGGGGACCCCGACGAGGAGCCGGTCCAATCGGACGACGAGGTTCTCCCATCCGGGCGACGCCATTCCGACGAGGAGCAGGGGGAGAGGGAGGAAGCCGAAGAGGACGAGGAGCCGGATGACCGTGCGGGCCGAGAGGAAGACGGCAGCCCGCCTCCGGGGCGCCTGGAGAACCACCATAAGCAACCGCAAGACGGTTCGGTGGCCTCGGCCGTGACGCCGCCGCCGCTTTTCCAGCCCAAGCAGAAGCAGCTGGCGTCCCTGGAGAAGGCGTGGCAGCAGGGCGCCAACCTCCCGCCCGAAGCCCCGCCGGGGCAGCAGATGAGCATGGTGTCCGTGCTTCGAGCCTACGGAGGCGACAACTTGCCGGCGGCCTTCGGCGTGAAGAGGCCCGACGCGTCCCGTGAGTTTTTGGCCTCTTCCCGCACACCTCACAAAACACAAAGTCCCGCGCCACGATTGACCGGCGCTAGTGGAAATTGGCCCGATTCCGAGCCAAAGGAGGGAATTCAATTTCTGTGGCTTTTTTGCCGGGAACGATGCTACTTGAAGGCAAAGGTTGGAAGGGAAGCACGTGCCGTCGGTTGGGGCTTACGGAAGAGTCCTCAAAACGCTCACGTAGCTTCTGACTGAGTGTGCAATGATGGCTTATAGTACTTGCGGGAAAAAAAAAGCTTCCTTTGTGAAATTGGAAGTCGCGTTTGGGCCGCAATTTGCGCTTTGCAGCTAGCTCCAATGTATGCTAGCTCTGTACCGCATTTGCTCCTGAGCTCATCCGTGCTTTTGTTGCCGTTTACGTCTACCTAGCGTCGGGGTTTTGGGGGATTTGGAATCCTTTACGGTTTGCTTCCATGTCATGTCTGTATATGACACTGATGGGTGTATTCTTGTGGCGTCATTGACAGAGTAGATCCAATCTGTTGATTTGAACGGCTTCCCTGATGACAATGCGAGGCGCTCCGATTTGTTGTCATGTCGCGCGAGTCCAGCCAAAGAAGCACAAAGAGTTAAATGTGGTCAATTTGAGAGCCTATCATTACCCTCAGATGGACTTTTTGCTTGGCCCCTGTTGTTGCTGTTGTTGTTTTTGAGCACGGCATTCTTTTTACGACGTATGTGTACAAAATGACAATGTCAGGCAAGGTCGCTGTCAGTTGTCACTTTAGGCCGTAGCGTTTTTTTGCGATTCCTTATGTTGTTTGTCCTGAGCTACGGAAGCGTCCCGAGTACTCATGTCTGAAAGGCAAATTCAGTTTCCAGGCGACAAAAGGTTCCACCACTGTCTCTGGAGTGATTTGAGTCTTATCTCCAGCAAGTTGAGGAACAATCAGGGGGGCGAGCAGCAACAGATTAATCTTTATTACGCGTTGATATTACCGGGAGCGGGAGCAGCGCCTGCCTGCCTGCCTGCCTGCCTGCCTCCCTCCCTCCCGAACGCTGGCCGGCTAGCTGGCTGGCTGGCTGGCCGGCTGGCCACCGCCGGGAGGGAATAACCCGGCGCAAGTCGGAGCGGGACCCGGAGCTCCTCGCCATGTCTCCTAACTCTCTTAGTGTTCATAAAGGCAGCTCCCTCCCAGAAGAAGGCCATTACTTTATAAGACTGGTCGATGTATGACCCTGTGAAAAATGAACTGCCAGCTTTCATGATTGCGCTCGGGTTACGGCCGCTCCCCGAGACGCGGCCGGGAAATCGTTTTTCTCTTTGTCTCTTTTTACACTTTTTACTGGGCCTTCAAGTGTCTGAGGGAGGGAGGGACGGACGGTGGGAGGGGCGAAACGTCGCAAAGCCGCTTTCATCAAAGTGTCCACGTATACAAAGCGGTGGATCCCAAATTCATCTGGCACAATACAAAGCTGTTGAAATCTCCAAAGATGGCTGCAGGACCGGAGCAAGGGAGCGCCTCCCCGGCCGGGATGACTTTGCTCCAAATATTCATGCTAATTAGCACGCGGCGTGACCTTTGCGACTGACAGCAGATGCTCTGTCGTCAAGGATCTCACTCCTATCGTGTAAACGCGCACACATTCCCTTTCTATACGTGTTGTCGCATGTTGCGGCTCATCGCGTGCTGAGCGTGTAGGCGCCATCAGGAATGTTTGACCTTCTGTTGATGAGCTCGCCCAACAAAGGCCGTTTTGACGCCCGCCGTCAGGTGCAAATGGATGATAAATATTTTTGGGGCTGCCAATCACGACCCTACGTGGGTGGCGTGGCGGTCGTCTCTTTCCGAGCGCGACCGTCCAGGCGCCGCCGCCGCCTAAGTGGCCGGCAGCCCGGGAATTCCATTTATCAATAAAAGTGATTAACGGCCAGCCCTGAGGTCTCAGACGCGCTCGCCGGGCCGACGCGCGATCGATAGCGTGATCAAACGCGACAGCATTCGTGGCGCACCTTCGACGCCATACCGTTCGTTCACACTCCCAAATAGGATGTTGCGCAATCTTTGCCTCCGATGATGCAATCCCGTTGTGGCAGCGTTTACATTGTGATTTTCTCTTGGGCCATGATACCGTTCGCTCCCATTATAAATCTGCTCCGAATAATAACCCGTCCCGCTAAAAATCCCCCAACGGTGACGATCGGCGGGCTAAATTGTCAGAAGAACTACCAGACTGAAACAATCAGTCTTGTTGTGCGCCATCAGTCAGCTTGTGTGCTCGCCGTTTGACTCCAATCATGCACCTTGTTTTTTTGGGGTTTTTTTTTTTTTTCTTCCCCCTCTCACCGTTGTTGTCTTTGCACACCTGTGCTCCTTCCTTCACACTTCCAACTTGTGATAAAGCAAAACGTGGTAATTGCCAATAATGTCGTCCTCATCGGGTGGTTAATTACCACGAACGCGCTTACGGCGCTCGCTCGCGCGCGCGCGTACGCGACGCTCCGACAGGTTGAAACCTTCGGGGACCCCCGTGTGCTCACTAATGAGCTCGACGGAGTTCTCACCTGCGCCCCGGGCGCTCACTCTTTTCGACACGCTCATGCGAAAGTTTAGCGTAACCGCGCGGATGGAGGACGTTGCTCTCGGCAACGCGCAAAAATCGCCTCCCGTTTGTTCGGTCCAGCGATCTAGAAGATCTGGTCGAAGGAAGCGTCCATCCGGGTGGACTGCGGCGGTCGCTTGCGTCGTTAGCAGGTTAGCTCCCCGTTTGGTCACGCGTTGACGCCAAAGCTCCACGGCGTTAGCGTTAGCGAGCGCACGTATGATTATACACCCGAGCGCCTTTGTTAGCGGAACCTTTGTTCCCTTTGTCAGCTCCTCGTTCGTCTGGCGGCGACACGCCGGCAAAGAGCGAGCAGCCAGCCGCTCGCGACTTTGACTTAAAGGGGAGTTGCCGTCGACTGGCGCGGCACCCAAGGCCGCTTGATGTTTCTTACCTTCAAGTTAAAGCGCAGAATTAAAAAGGGCAGTTGATGTTGAAGGCTCAGTGGCACCACTGATGATAATGGCTGCCTCTGACATCCACATTGTTCAACAAGTAAGCCTTGTCTTCAAGAGGATCGGATCACTATTTGCTAGCTTGAATTGATTTCAAGAATAGAATAGATCTTTATTGTCATTGTCACACATGTACAACGAAATTTAAAAAAGGGGCAGGCAGCTAAGACGCGCGAGCTCGCTATTTGGCTTCTTGGATGGAAACGGATGTCTCACTTTGTCCCCCCCTCCGTCAGCGTTTGGGCATGGGTAGCGGACGGATGGGCGTCTGGTCTTCAGACGCGCTCATCATCTCGAGTCAATGCTTTGTTGACAGCTTTTGAGGCAAACACGTGCGCTTGACGCCAAACATTTGTTAGCGGCTCGCTAACCGCGAGAGGGCCGGCGAGTGAAAGGTCTGCGCAAGTGAAAGGCTAATTGGCGTGCCGGCGTGTGGCCTTCAAGGCTTGTTCAAAGTTCAGCACATTGTCTGATTTGTGTGCGCTAAAGGCTGATTTCATTTCACGTCCAAACCTGAGTCGCTAACTCAGCCGCGCTTGGAGTTGAAAGGGTAACGCGCGTCTCATTGGCGTTAGCTCCGAGTCAAAGTGCACTCGGCGCCTCTCCGCCGTTTCCGAATTGTTGTCTCGGAGCTCCGAGTTGAAAGGGTAACGCGCGTGTCATTGGCGTTAGCTCCGAGTCAAAGTGCACTCGGCGCCTCTCCGCCGTTTCCGAATTGTTGTCTCGGAGCTCCGAGTTAAAGGCTAATGGGCTCTGCTCGGCTTGGAGCTGGCTCTTCTCTTCCTCCTTGCTTTTGTGAGGAGCGAGGAAAAGACGCTACTTTCCCAATGCCGACAGATGAATAAGTCTTGACTGCGCTTGCTGCTCAAATGGACCTTTCCTGGCCCGGCTGGAAGCCGCCGTCAGCATCAAGCGTGCAGTGAGTGGCGCTGAAGATTCATTCCCTGCAGTCGTACCTGTCGCCGGGCTGGGCTGTCATTTCAGCGCCGACCGGCCGGCCCCTTTTCAAAAGCTGCGCCGTGCAACGCGGATCCAGTTACGCCGGCGAGGACAGCAAAGTTCCGGGACAATTTCTCTATTCATTATTCAGTTGGGGAATAGCGTGGGAGCTTCCCCGAAGCCCGGAGCTGAAGATCAGATTGTGCGCGTGCTCATCTTTGATGACTCCGTTCCCATCCGCACACAATAACGCGGCGGCGTGCCAAACGTGAAGAAACGGCTGGTAAATTGGCCTTCCGACCCGATATATCCGTGTGTCTCGTTAGTTTGCTGTTTGTTTCGTTTTCTTCGCCGACTCCCGGAGACTTTGTTCACTTTGACGCCATCCTCTTAAGGATGCCTCCTTCCCCGTCCCCGGGCGCCCCCGAGATGTGAAGAGGAAGGCGCCCCCGAGGAGTTGTACTCATAAAGCCGGCTCCGCACGGCTCGGCTCAGCTCAGCTCGGCTCGGCTCGGCTCGGGGGAGCGTAATAACGACACTTAGGCGTAATGAGACGGCGCCGCCGCCGCCGCTTCAAGGGAAAAGGCGCAGCAGATATATAAGCAAAGCAGCGGAGCTAGGTGGGAGAAACTATGTCAACTTTTATTTCCCGTGTTATTCCACATCAATGGCGGTGGCGCCGATATAAACAGACAAACATACACAGGTAACGCCTTTCAAGCGCTCTGTGGCAATTAAGGACAAATAAGTCGACTTCGCCGAGCGAGCGCCGTCCCGACCGCTCGCTCAATCGGCACCTTTGATTTCCACATCACACGACGACGGCGAGGTGTAAATAAATAAGTCAAATAAACAAAGTTGCAGAGGAGCTTGGCAGGGAGGAGGGGGGAGCGGAAAGCAGCGGGGAATAAAGTAAGACTAGCGAACGTGCGCAGCCAGACGTTCATCGTATCGTTAGCGCTGACAAGAAATGTAAACGCCAGTGCGCCTGCCGCAAATCCCAGCGAGAGAATTCTCCAATTGAAATTTCAAACCAATCTCAAAATGGATTGTCACCTGTGCCGTTTTTTTTTTTATCATTTAAAAAAAGTAATCATCTTAATTAAATCGAATTTTATTTCTTTCGTTTTCATTTTTTTCATTTGATTAGCCATCTTACCTGGCCCGAGCTCGCCCGGGAGGAAAGACACGACGGAAGAACCCGCCGTTCAAAACAAAGGCCGCTTTTGACTTTTTTTTTTTTTTTTGAAGGCCTCGTTAAACAGCAGGCAGGCTCCGGCAATCCGCTTTAATCAGATTAATAATCACGTCTAACCTCGTTTTGGCCGGGCACCGGACGACCTCGGCGCACAAAAGCTCGCATTGTGACGCTTTACATCATTAGCAAAAATGAATGCGGCCGTCGCTAGGAAGCGCACAAAAGGCCGGCAGATTGCATGCCGGCCGGCCGGCCGGCTGGCCGGCGGGATTAGAGTTTCCCGGATGGGAAGGACCTCCGCGGCGCATTCGCAGTAACATGAATCGTCCCTTTTAAGAGAGATATGCTTTCATGGGAATTATGAGAGGTACAGTCCTCGCAACACTGCGCCTCTTTGTTCCCACCGGAACAACTTTTTTTGCGCGCAGCCACTGGCCCTTTGATTCGCCAGCAGCGTTGTCATCGGCTCCTGGAATGAATGTGCGCCTTTTTCACCGCCAATCAAATATTCATGAAGTGGGCCGCGGCGGTCGCGCGGCCATATGCTTGCTCGCCTCGGCAGCTTGCGGTGGCGAGACGGCGGCGAGATGCCGCCATCGCTCATCTGCAGGTGTACAAACGGAACATCACGCCGTTAGCCAAAGTTTCGGAGATCTTGCGACAGACAAAAAAACAACAAATCTTTCAATGAACTCTAAATGTACATCGGAGCCAGCATAGAAATTGCTGTCTATGAATTGAGACGGGCGAGACGCATCGGCGTGGCGTGGCGTGGCGTGGACGAGGGCCGCCGCAACCAAACAGCCCAACTTCACTTTTCTTTGTGTGCAAGTTTAGCGCCAAGCGTTCCGTGCCGTCATGGAGGGAGAGACGGCGGCGAGGTTCCGACTCCATTGACGGCGAGATTCCAGCAAGAGGAAGCGAGGGAGGGAGGGTGTCGGGATTAAAAGCGGGGGATTAGCAGCATACTTTAAAATAAATCTCCTTTAATGTGAAACCTCATCCCCGCTCATTCCCAAAAAGGAAGCGTTTTCCGTCAAATGATCTTTTTTAGTATTCACTAAGGGGCTAACGCTAACAAACAAGTTAAAAGAGGCCAAGAAATGACGTTGGTGACGGACGGACGTATGTCGTGTACGCTATCAGTTGATGGATGCATCACGCCATCATTTTAGCATTTTGTCTGTCACTCCTTGCCTCGTCACATCCTATCATCGCAAAGGCTGCTAGACGAGAGGACTGGCTACTTTAAGGGGGCGAAGCTTAGAGCCCGTCATAAATTGGAGGAGGAAAAGGCGGAAGAGAAAAGAAAGACGCTGGCTAGCTAAACGTTGCAACTGTTCAGTTTCCCCTGTTTCAAATTGTGAGTTGCGCATAGATTGTGTTGGGAGATTTACATTATTCATATATTACCTCCCATTATTTGTTTGATGGAACCACACACAGCAGCACATAAACTGTCACTACTTTTTTTTTTGTCAGTGCTCATCCCTTTTGTGCCATCCATCCATCCAACCATCCATCCAACCATCCATCCATCCATGCATCCATCAGGCATGCCACCCTCTCACTTCACTATGACTTCTTTTGCTTTATCTTCTGTGGCTTTACGACATCACTTCCTTTAATCTCATCTCTCCGTCTTTTATTGGCTGCCGTGGTTCATCGCTCCTTTTTGACATCCATCACTCCATGGCATCATCTCACTCTTCTGTCACTTGAAAGATGTTCAGGCAGGCAGGCAGGCAGGCAGTCATGGCTCCATCCGTTCTCTTCATGGCTCCATCTTTCACCTCATCCCACGTCACTCTATCCCACGTCACTCCATCTTCAGCCACTCCACCCTCTATCGCTTAACCATCCATCCATCCATCCATCACTCACTCCATCGGCATCAATTTTCTGTCTCACTCCTCTCTTTTTGCCGTCATGTCTTCCGTGCATCTTTGGTTCATCACGCCATCTTTTGCACTCTTCCACCACATCACTCCCTAATCACGCCATCTTTGTCAATAAAGTCCCCCTCCCTCTCTTCTCCACTTCTCTTCCACTCCTTTGCGGCGGCGTGTGATGATGCGCTTCCACGTTTGGGATTTGCAAAGTGACGGCAACGACGCGGGCCTCCTCCCTCCCTCCCTCCCCCTCCGTCATAAAAGACGATATTTGTTGCAAGGTCAACACGGACCGACACATGACAAACGATCTCAAGATGGCCGCATCATCTGTCCTCTAATTGTTGGCCGCATCCTGCTCTCTCTCTCTCTCTCTCTCCTCCCCCTCCCTCCCTCCCTCCCTCCCTCCCTCCCTCTCTCTCTCTCTCTCTCTCTCTCTCTCTCTCTCTCTCTCTCTCTCTCTCTCTCTCTCTCTCTCTCCTTCCCTCCCTGTCTTTATTCACTCACTTCCAGCTCTGGAATGTGATGTCACTTTTGAGCATGTGTGCGTGCATGCGTGCGAACACATGAACGAGAAGAGAAGCAAATGGTGTCCGGAAACGTGTGCATGCTGTTTCTGTATCAGGCAGCAGACTTGGCAGCAGATGCACCACGAGTATTATGGACAAGCTGCTCATCAGATGGGAGATGCTTTCTTTCTCGCCCCCCCCCTCCTTCCTTCTCCGCCTCCTCAGCCCCAAAACTCTCCCCCCTCCCTCCTTCTCAAGCTTGTCTGAGATCTCCCCGTTGTGTACTGCACGGCCACATCATGTTCATCAAAAAAAATACGAGTGGTGAGCTCATCCAGCTCTCAACGCTGAACAATTGGCCATTTTGACTTACTTTTGTCCAGGTCCCATTACGTTTGCTGCTCCCGTGACCTTTGCTCGAAAAACAAGATAATTCAGGAAAGAAAAAGGGTTTTTCCCTTTGACGGAATCCAGGTGATTTCCAGACACATAACATTGCAATTGCGTTCCGCTTTGATGTTGTCATTAGCATCTGGGCGCGGTGACGTTTCCTCGGCTTCAGTCGCCGGGCATCACGCCACGGGACGCCATTTTCTAACGAGGGTACGTCGGGTTAGACAGCGCACACAATCAAACAGGCCTGTTTATTAGACACAAGACTTGCTCACCTGGAGACGCCACAGCAGCCACAGCAGCGAGGCAACTTGCTTGCTTGCTTGCTTGCTTGCTTGCTTGCAGACTGCTGCCAAATGAACACTTTTCTTTCTTTCTTTCATTCTTTCTTTCTTTCTTTCTTTCTTTCTTTTATATGGTTTCCATTGCATGATTTCTTTGTATTTATAATTTGTGTGTCAATACAAATTGAATGATCTGTCCCAGGACGGACAGACACAAAGTGAGGCCAGACGCTTTTGAATGAGCCAGTAAGTGTTTTAAAGAGGCAGCAGAAGCAGTTGTTTGTAGCCTGTGTGAGTGTGCTTGTTTTTTTTGCCTTTTCACAATGAAATATCGGACACTATAGATCCTCTTGCGGCACACACAAAAAGAAAAAAAAGTGTTCTTGGGTCGGTATGCCGAGGTTGCAGTATCGGACGTGGTCGCACTTTTTTCTTTCTTTTACAAAGTGTGCTTTAGCGTGTGCAGAGTAATGATCATATCCAAATATCAATATGAGAAAGAGTGCCTTCTAAAGAAGATGAATGGCTATTGACGTTTAAATAACTGTGGCGTAAGAGAGATGGAGCGAGCGAGCGAGCGGACGAGCGGGGGAAGGCGAGCGAGAGCGGCCAAATCATATTTTCCATCCATGTTTTCTTGTTGGGGAGGGGGGAGCAGCTGCAAATGGACCAGGTGGGAAACAAGCGGATTGCGCAAGTGCGCGGGAAACAAAAAAGTGCGAGCGACTTGACTTCCGAGATCCCTTCCGCCATTCGGGCAGGCCAGCAAATATTGACATGGGATGAACAAACCTTGCTGCACGCTTGCAAGCGTGTTTGTTGAAAGCGAGAACATGCCGCTGAGCTTAATAAGAATCCAAAGACGCCAATATGGAGATTCACGCGCCGTGTTTTTATGTGCTCAGCTGCCAGCCGACAGAAGGACGGACGGGCCGTGCGGATACCCAACACTGTTGATTTAAACATGAAATGAGCCCGAGTCGGACAATAAAGGCGCAAAGTGGAGCCTTTTTTTGGGGGGGTCGTGCTGTAATCCAAATAAAATTGAGACAAACAGATGAATAAATTAAAGCTTGAATTTGGGAGACGCGCCAGACGGGCAGAAGGAACGTGCACTTTGAAGGACGAGTGACGTTGTTGAGGGAAAGCAAAATGGCCACATTTGCAGTCCAAACTAAATGGCTGCCGCCGCCGCCGCCACCACGCTTTCAATTCCCCGCTGAAATTCCCCAATATTTGCAATTTACTGTCAAATGTCCATTTGGAAGCAACTTTTGTCTTCCCGCGATAGACACGCCGACCAAAAAGAACGTTGTGACGTCCCGGCGTCAGAATGTGGACATTTTTGGGGCAAATGCTGATTGCGTTGGCCAAGAAAGGAAGGCGTTTGCTAATGAAACAAACAGCTGAATAAATCATTTGCCGCGGCTCCGTCCGTCCGTCCGTCCATCCATCCGTCCGCCGGCCGTATTTGCATTTCAAATATATTTGAGCGCTGCGGCGGCGCTTTTTAAATGCCACAACACAAACTGATGCCAATCACCTTCGTCTGGCAGGCAGCTGACATTAAAAGGCGACCTGCGGCCTCGGCGCGCGCGCACAAATAATTGCGTTTATCTGCTGCGCCTCCGTCAGCTCGTTACTTTAATATCACTTTACATTTGAATATCACCTCCACGCAACGCCGCGCCAAAATAAGAGAACCGTCGGCAGGCGGGCGTGTGGCGGGAACTCACGCGTCCCCCCACACACACACGCTTCTCCCCCCGCCCGTCACTTTGCCATATTCCTTTTTGTAATTTACACCAAATCCAATCGCTGCCACTCATGCAGAGTCAAAGAAAAAGAAAAAAAATGCTGTAAATTGACAGCGTGCAGGGAAACAGCTGCTGCCATATTTACAGCAAAGACCACTCTAAAATATTAAAGATCACCGGCGGCGGTGGCGGCGGCGGCGGCGGCGGCGGCGGCGGCGGCGGCGGCGGCAACGCGTCTGAAGCCATCTGCTTTCTATTAAAACATCACACGCAAAATAAGGCGGCGCTCGCTCGCTCGCTCGCTCGCTCGCACGGCTGCCTTTTTTTCCACCTGAGGGACGATTGCATCGACACCACGCAAAAGCAAAGTGACACATTCAAGGACACTTTGGACAGCTCAGTGCTCGGCCACTTTTATTGCCGTTTGCAAAACATTGAGAGAATCTTGTCAAGACACGGACAAGAGAGAAAAGGCCTCGCTCCCTCCCTCCCTCCCCCCCATCCCTCCCTCGCTCCCTCCCACATTCCCGCCTCCCTCGCCAAGGCGTCCGCTGACTCAGTGTTCTGACCCGATAGCGGGCTGGTGCCGACCTGGTCTTACTACAATGATGGAGGCGGAGAGCGACGTCGAGCTTTGCGTGACCAGGCTCTGACGACTTTGCGGGAGGTCCCCTGCTGCCAAACGGAGGATTTGCTTTGGGAGTGCAAGTTCTCAACTAAGAATAGAAGGCGCTGGGTGACTTTTCAGGAGAGGAAAAGCACTTGCGTCTTTCAATTCATAGAAATGGCCAAGCTGGCCTGAGTCTTAGTCATCCATGCGCCAAGGTGGAATCTCCACTCAGCCACGACGGTCTTTCTCATGGCATGAATGGCGCTAATGGCGTCGTGTGTGATGTCATCACCATGAGGTCGGCGCTGACAGGAAGCGCTGGCTGGCTGGCTGGCTGGCTGGCTGGCTGGCTGGCTGGCTGGCTGGCTGGCTGGCTGGCCGGCCGGCCGGCCGGCCGGCCGGCTGGCTGGCCGGCTGGCTGGCTGGCTGGCTGGATGGCTGGATGGCTGGCTGGCTGGCTGGATGGCTGGCTGGATGGATGGCTGGCTGGCTGGCTGGCTGTTGTTTTCCTGCAAGGAGGACTCCCGCTGATGGCGCTCCCACCCTCCCCTCCCTCTCATCATCACCGTGCCTCCGCCTCCCAACGCAGCCATCATCCCTCCTCATCATGGCTGCCGCGGACGGCGGGGAGTCACAGGTGTGTGACAATAATTACACCGACACTCTGGCAAAGAAAAAGAAATAATGTGCTTTGCAGCATTTAATAAGTTTGCGGTAAAAGAGGCAGCGTAACTGGATCGCGGGGCTCTTAAGAGCCCGCCGCCGCCACCAGCTGGGGCTCCCCGGCCGTAATGTGCCAATATGCGTGGAGAGCGACCCCCCCACCCCAAACCGCCATGGGCGGGCACAAGCATCGCTCGCTCGCATGGTGATCGGGTTAACAGCACGGGCCATCTGTCCAGCGTCCGTTTGGCTTCCTCTGCTTGGTCATCTGAAAGTGTGCGGGATGGAGGGAGGGAGGTCCCCAAACGTCTGCTACCCCGACGTAATCTGTCAATAATGATGTCATCATACATGGTTGGTGTCGTCAATGGATCGCTCATCTGCAGAAGCGTGGGCCGATGATTGCGGGCGACGCTGCTGCCGCCATGGGAGCTGGAAACAGGAAGTAGAAGTGACATTTGCTCTGGGAAGAAGACGTTGCACGGAAGCGGGAGGGAGGGCTGTGGTGTGGGGGGGGGGGGAGCGCTACGTCAACTTCAAACAACTGCCGTCGCCAGTCACGATGCTTTTGTCCGTTCCGTCACTTCTTCAAGTTGCCAAGCGGTCGCCTGCTCATCACAGCCACTTCAAAAGCGTCCGTCCGTCCGCCCCAACGGTGGCATCAGCCGGGCCCCCCTGGAGGAAAAAGATTTGATCTGTCCTCTTTGCCCCATCATAGCCGGCGGATGACAACGGCAGGGAGCGAGGAGCAAAGAACACGCCAAGTTGTCTAGTCATTGCGACTGACACGCTAGCTGCTAGCAGCTTGTTAGCATCAGCCCGAGCTCGAGCCGACGTCAATTGTAGGGGGTGGGATTTTTGCCGTTTATTTTGCAAAGTCATTCTGTAGGGTCTCCATAACATTTTTGCAACAACAACTCTCGGGGTGGTCTGAGACTTGAATGCACATGTGCGCTGAGCTTTGTTATTCTTATAATACGTGAATGCGTGGCCTGTGATGTTTCAAAAGTACAAGAGTTTGAAAAACAAGCACTGCTGGAAATCATTTTGACACGTAAGGAATAATTGAAAGCATTTATCAAGCGTGAATCCCAAACATGTGCCGAGCAAAGCTGCTAAAATGTGGCCCTTTTTTTTCTTGATTTTTTTATTCAGTGAATGTGATCTGAAGCAGGAAGCGCACGCAGAAAAGAAGAATGAAGTCATGGGTGGAAAGTGTTTACTGGCACGGCGCGGCCTCCCGTTAACCTCCTCTCCAATGTTTCCGACAAGTTTGTCAGCAAAGATGAAAAAAAAAGGAATTTCAAACGTTTCCGTCAAAGTGACTCTTTTTGGACTCGGCAGACGCTAAAAGACAAGAAAATGACGGACAATTGGGAGCCGTCTGACCCGCTGAAATGATTGACAGCTCCGTCAACGCGTGCCTTCCTTTACCGTCATTCGTTTGTGTTCTTCAGGAACATGGCAACAGGTGATGCCATTTTTTGATTTAGAAATCTGAGTTAAAGTGACTGACAACAAACGCCGTCCCTCCCTCCATCCCTCCCTCCCTCCATCCATCCATTGCCGTTGTACTTGGTAAGCTTACAATGTATCTGTTACAATTTCAACCAATGACTATTTTTTCTAATACGTATCATATATTGATGAAGAAAAAATCAAAGGAGCCCACACATAACCAACTGAACGCATTAAGAGCCTCATGCACATTGTTTGGATGGCTGTAAATCCGCGCGCGTGCGTGTGCCTGTTATTTGTGGCCGTGTGCATCAGTCATCTCTTAAGCGTGTGAGCTCAGACTCCATAATTACCTTCCTTTCACATCATGTCTGCCACATGTACTGTATATCCATCTTGAGTCCTATAGAAGATAGGCCACGCCCTCTTCTTCCTCTCTGCCTGTCTCTTGCACGCACGCACAGTACAGAAACAGCTGGTAGCATTATTGACACACAGTGTCGCTCAGGGGGGAGGAAGAGGGAGAATCAAATGGGGCCGATGAATATGTGATTGGAAAGCCTGCACATACGTAGCCCCTTTTGGCGTGAATGCTGTCTGCAACGCGGGTTTGTCACATGTCAGCTGGTCACGCGCAAAGGACACGAGCACGTGCACGAGCACGAGCACGCCGGGTTGAAAAGGTGCAATGTTTTCCTGCGCTAATCACTGTTGCTGTGAGTAGCAAACACAGGACAGGCGCTAATCTCTCCGATTGTGCATACGTATTGTCAGGTGAAGACAACACATGCTTGTTAAGTGCTGTGTGAACAAAAACACGGAAATGCTCTTCTGCGTAAAGTCAAACACACATTGACCCCAATGAGTGGGTACACCTTTAATACTTCTGGGAGAAAAATAACTCCTATTTTCTTTTCTCATCCTTGACTGATCATTTTAAATGTTGAGTTTCAGCGAATAACATGAACGCTGGTGATTGTGGCAAAAGAGACGGGAAGCTAGCTAGCTAGCTGCATTTTGACCATGACGAATGAATACGTGCGCATGAGTGTGCTGGCTTTCTTCGTTTGTCTGCCTGCCTGCCTGCACGTTGCTTCACTGCTTGCCTTGCGTTCCAATCTCGCACCACAACACAGACGCTCTTTGTTCGCTAGCCCACCTATGGCGTTCTGCATTGTTTGTTAGCATGAAGCTAAATCGACTTTGCTAAGGCAAAACCATGTGCTTGGACTTGCTTTGTTATGCTTGATTTGATGATAAACTTCAGTGAAGAGCTCTTTTTTTTTTTGCTCTCATTGTTGCGGTAATTCGCTGCTCGCCGTCAAGCGAGTCGAGTATCTCAAAATGCAAAAGCAATCTGCCATAAAGCGATTTGGACCAAGAAAAAGGCAAGAGGAAGAGCAGTCGCTCGGCGCTGCCGCTCGCTGATGAGGTGCCCGCAATTTGTCCGGCAGCGGGCCGCGGCTAAGTGAGCCTCAACTGACCAGAAAGGATGGGCCGCTGTCTGTTAGCCACGTAATGGACTCGTCCAATTAGGAGGCGGCGAGATGGCGCACGCTTCATTACGGCCCCGAGACCCACGCCGTCACGTCACAAATGATTTTAGGACAAATTCACGTGGTGATTGTCTCGTCTTAACGCGCACGCACGCATTGTGAGGAGGCGCATGCGTCGCGGCGCTCCCCATCGAGTCCTCGGCAGCCAGCGTGTCCAAATCAAATACATGAAAATGCTATATAAGAGCTCGCCTGGTTTTCCTCCCGGCCAGCTTGCGTCTGCCATCGAGTCACGCAAGGGAACGCACCAAGAAGCAACTCGGCTTTGGCGGAATATGACTTGATTTTGCAGCAAAAGGATAGACACGCACGGGCTATTGATTTGATTTTGGGAAGCTCAGCTACATTTGACATCGTTTGGATGGCTAAACCATTCACAACATTAGCTGGAAAATAAATCAGGTCTAAATGATACAGCCATTTTATTTTTTAACATTTCGCGGACCGCCTGCAATACCGTCACGGACCACTCGAGGGCCGAAGACCACCGGTTGACAAAGCCAGATCTAATGGAAGAGCAGCAAATCGTTTCCTTGTTGCGTTTGTGGCAATTTTCAGACGGACGGAGGGCGCTCGGCGAGTTGTCGGCTTCTTGTGTTTTGCTTGTCTTAAAGCCTTGCTAGGCAGGCAGCCACGCAGGCAGGCAGCCACGCAGGCAGGCAGCCACGCAGGCAGCCAGGCAGCCAGGCAGCCACGCAGGCAGCCACGCAGGCAGGCAGCCACGCAGGCGGGCAGCCACGCAGGCAGGCAGCCACGCAGGCAGGCAGTCACGCAGGCAGGCAGCCACGCAGGCAGGCAGCCACGCAGGCAGGCAGCCACGCAGGCAGGCAGGCAGCCACGCAGGCAGGCAGGCAGCCACGCAGGCAGGCAGCCACGCAGGCAGGCAGGCAGCCACGCAGGCAGGCGCTGTCATTGATTTGAGGCGCCCGTTCACATGACACGGATGGGAGAGCCGCCGCCGCCGCTATTGGGGAATCTCTCAATAAATCAATGCGACTTGAAAGGCAAGTGGGGGCCCGGTCTCTTTGGAGAAGCTTTCCGGCGTCCATCACCAAGGTTATTTTGTCAATGGCTGCTAATCCAGGTCCATTTTTTCCCCGCCGTTTACCGAGCGAGCGCCGTTCTCATGACTGAAGTCGGACGGACGGCCTTGGGAAGAAGAGCACAAAAGCAAAGGCTATGGATCGCTGCGGCTAAAATGGGAGTTCAGAAAGAGGTTGCTCTTTCTTCAATCTGAGGATTTTCTCCCACAAAGCACAATGGATCTCAAGCCCCCTTTTTCCTTCCGCTTTCTTAGCCATTTGGGCTCTCCTGCCTTCCATGCTTTGTGAAAAGTAGCAAAACAACTGTACGCCTTCCCGCAGGTCACATTGCTTGCGTCGAATGTTCTCCACCACTTGGCCTCTTGGACCATTTGCTTCAACGTGGACTTTTGAATTGCCCTCGTGACTGTTTTTCCTTCGGTCAACTTTTGAGACAAAAAGTTGATTGGCTCTCAGATGATGAAAATGTTGCCGCGTGGCTCGTTAGCACGTCGGAGCGAGCGAGCGAGCGCTCCTGCCACAACTCTCCTTGGCCTGGACCAGCTAGCGGCCTTTTGTTCCTTTCCTGCCAGTCGGAAGGAAGCACTTGGATAACGCCGCAGAGCGCCTGGTCATGTGGCATCTGCAGGCAGTTGGTTAAATGACGACATCAGGGTCGTAACGGCTTCACAAAAGTGCTGAGCCGTCCATGGCGCAAGCGTGCCTTTCCTGTCCCACTTCGTTGGGGTGCAAAGGAGGTCCACAAAAACCTTGTTTGCAAGCTCCTTTGCGTGGTGATCCTTAATGAGCTCCTTCTCCTCTTTCCCATCGCCGCCATTTCAAGCCGTGGCCTTTCTGCCTGCGCATTCCAGCGCCATGACGTGACATTGTTGATGAATAAAAGGCCGTATTATGTTACCCCCTCCCACCCAGTAAAAGGGCAAAGTGGACCACTTTTTATCTGCTGAACGAATCAATCAGGATTATGTCAGCGCAAAGGAATCACACACTGCGAGGTTTGGGAAGCGAGAGGAGAAAGCCGTTCCTGCTGACAACAGCGTCATTCTTTCTGCATTGATTGTTTTAGTTTCAATTTGGCTCCCTCATAATGTCAGCACTTGGTTGGCACGTGGTTGCTTCCACGCCTCCAGGTTTAAATCTGGGAAAAAAAGTCTCTTTAGGTGGAGATACAGCAAGTGACGGCCAGTCACGTCTCCGAAGCGAGCAGCAAGCTCGTCTCTCTCTGAGCGACCTCTGGAAAAGGCAAAAGTGAAGGCTGGCTGTTCCTATATGCGACGTCTGGGTCCCTCGCCCCCACTCGTTGGTCTTGTGGAGGATTGCGAGGGCACTAATTAGCATTTGAGCGCTGATGATTAGGAGATCAAACAGAGATCCAATGCCATTTCCGTCCATTAATGCTCCGGCTTTAGAGTGGCTGTCAAGGCTGTGACGCATCCTTCCTACCCTCGTGAGGAGATGACAGCCTGGGGGGGGCGCAATGAGGAAGAGGGATACGGCAGGAAACGTTTCGGTCGGCACTGTTTCGTGCCAAATTTGGGGGAAAGAATTGGAAATTCATTTTGTAAACAAAAATATATATACATCTCTGAAATGTTACGTATACGCTAGTCAAAGGAAATATAAGTCACACCATCCCAGCCAGCGAGTTTCAATGTTTTCTTTAAAGACAAAAAAAGATTGTGCCCACGGCTGATGGACGGGCGGCAAACATGACATTTCACCAGACTGCCTTTCCCAATTCAGCAAAAATTGGGCATTACAAGCAAGATCGCCTCCCACTAGCTTGATGCTAAGCTACAACTGGCATCGATAGTGGCCTCCAATCAACCTGAACGCAAACGGCGGAGCAACACTCGTAGACAGGCAATATCGCGTATATTCTTCATCCTCTGCGAGGACGGACTCACTTACCGTAAATGATGGCCGCTCATCCTATCAAAGCGTTTCCTTACGGTCTTGTCAGATCGCCCCCTTGTGGCGTCGCGGCGGCCGGCATTCGCTTGGCATCCGGCCGTCATCGGCGCGTGAGCGATGACCTCGCCGCCCGTCGCTGTTAACGACCTCGCCGCTCCCAGCTCCATTTTCCCCTCTCATCAAAAACATTAAGAAGGAAGCAGAAAGAAAAAGAAAGAAAGAAAAAAACATTTCTTCCCGCCAGTCGTTTGCAGCCGCATTGTATTTATGCACTGCAGGAAAAAAAAGAAGGTAATAGATCAAGCACATTCCATTATTCTCTTATAAGATCATTAGCAAATATAATTAGATATGAAAGAAAGTAATTTGGAGAGGCGAGCTGAGGAAAGCGCTATCAGGCACACAAGACAGATTGTAGCATCGCAGTGTTTGGGCTTAAATTGCTCAGCGGAGCTTTTATCTCCACGCCAATCTTTCAGCCTCAGAAATAGTTTGAGAGGCGTCGCGCCGCGCCGCACCGCGCCGCGCCGCACCGCACCGCACCGCCGACCAGAACAAACGTGCACTTCACTCGCGTGCTTATTTGATTTAAATAAAAAAAAATAAAAAAGGACTCATTAAAGGCTTGACATTGCTTCTTAGCTTCCTTGTTCTTCTCCTCTGGCCAGATACGTGTGTTCGGGAGGGGAGGGGAGGGCTTTCCCACCCCACCCTCGCAAACTGTGCGTTTTTTGCCCCGGAGGCCAGTCCGGGAACTGCTTCGCTCGCACTGTCGGACTTTCTTTCAATCGCCTCTACTTTTGGCCGTATCCATAGTTTGGATTTTGTCCTGAAGAGATTGTAGGCGCCCTCTGCTGTCAGAAATGTTCCCGTGCGTTCCTGTCACACAAACAGGCAAACAAGTTTTGATTCCGCTTTTGAGGTTATTTTCTGCCACTTTAATAAACGCAAGTAGCACGCAAATGGACTTTTGATGTGTGTGCTGCCACACACACACACACACACACACACACATCACCACTGCAGGGTGTGTTTGTCAAATAGACGTGAGCCCAAAAGCGGAGTCACAATTCCGCCGCCCCAAATTTGCCGCGGCGGCGGCGGCGGCGGCGTGTTCTTCCTCCTCGAAGCGCTTTGAGGGATGAGGAGGGAGAATGTGGATTTTTCTCCTCTTTTGTGCAAATCACAGAGAGCAGCAGCGGGCCCGTCTATAAACATCCTGTATTCATTAAAAGCATCTAAAAATACGCTTGTTTTGCTCCCTCACTTCCTTGATCCTTTTGCTTGCTAGCGCCGCAATTGACATATTTACCATTGTTAGATCAAGTGACTTGATGTTGAACCGGAAGCTTTGATAAGGACAAAATCTCCGTCTTTGACTCGAAGAAGCCGACAGCGCTGATCTGGCCGCTGATCCAGCGCTGATCCAGCGCTGCTACTGGCCAAATGGTTTTCAAACTTAGTTTCCCGGATGCTTGCTCACATTTCTGACTTGAATTCGACAGGGCGGATTGGTTGATAAGATTTGGACAATCGCGCCAGTTTGACGTAGCAACGTGAACTTGGACGAGAGGTGTCAAAAGTCTCGGGAAGTCGGCCGAGCAAGACGTTTGAGTTCCGAGACCAACTTGTCCTAGAGGTCTATCCGCTTGAGTTGCAAATTTGCCTCTCAAAGCCCGGAAGCCGCTTTTGCTCGACCTCGTGAGATTTGCTCCAAATGCCCATCATGAGTAGACGTTGTGCCTGCTTCTTGCTCTTCTTAGGCCTGGCTCTCAGAAGAAAAGGGCCCGTGCTGTCCCACCGACCGCCACGGGAGGGCGCAGCATGAAAGCAAAGCAAAGCATCAACATGGATCGAATTGATAGCGTCTGAGAATTGATTGTCTTCACAATGAAAGGAAGAAGCGACGTGATGTCAGATTTGTTGCACTGATGGACAAAGTTAGTTTGTTGTACTTGTTGTCTGTCGTTTCTTTGAGTTGCACTTCTTGAATTGTCGTTCCCGCCGATCAAATCAAAAGCACTTTTTTTTTCTTCTTTAAAACAAAACAAAAAATACTTTGAAAGATAAGCTGAAACAACTATTTTTTAGACTGGAGGAGGGAAATAAAAAGAGTGTCTCAACATTCTTGCATGACGAGGGGGATGTATTTGCTTGCTCTTGCTCCGTGAGAAGAAAAAACAAAGAATAGGAGAAGAAACTGGAAAATGTTGTGTATAGCCATAGCGTCAACTAAGCTTATGAATTCAAAACACGCAAAGTTGCCCGAAATGTTGTTTGGGGAGACGCTTAAAAAAGGTGGCTCACTTGATGAAGAGTGAAAATGAAATATGGACTCGAATCTGGGCTGATATTTGCCATTTCGTCTCGTGACTTGGGGGTTGAATTTGGGTTTGATGTCATTGCCATTTGGGTTCCCAATCTGTGAAACGTTCTGTTGAGCTTGGTCACGTCGGGCTTGACTCGCTGTGTTGCACTGCCACCTGCTGGTCGCGTTGAAGACTGTTTTTTTTGGTTTTTTTGCCCAGTGCCCGCGTGGCTGTCGGAGGAGGAGCAGCAGCCGGTGACCCTTGGCCCCTCTCTGACCCTGGACCAGGACCACCTCAACAGCGACCTTGATGATCTTGGCGACCTCGGCTGCAGCCAGCAAGACTAACCGCCAACGTGATGAAGAAGAAGAAAAACGTTTGTTTTGAAACTACCTGTGTGACGGACGACGAGCACACACGACCGTCAACTTTTTCATTCCTTCTTTCCTGTATTCCGCCAGCCACCCAGACTTGCTACACATATAACTATATCGTACCCGGAATGTATCCTTCTGTAGACTAGCCACGCTAGCGCGCAGGCTAACTGTTAGCGATGGCCGTCCAGGCCGTCAGTAAATAGGCGGGGGAAAAAGCAACAAAACGACAAGAAGGACAAAAAACAACAAACAATGTGCGTATTGAGGGTTCTTTCCATTTTCAACTAAGAATCACAAAGTGACTGATTGGTTTGTTTGTTTGTTTGTTTGTTTGTTTGTTTGTTTGTTTGTTTGTTTGTTTGTTTGAAATCTAACTGCAAAAATTGCTTGATTGGCCAGATTTCAAGTCAACGTTTTGCCTCAGCTTTACTTGTGGTTGAACAACGCTAGTTGAGGAAGTTCATGTCGTGCTTTTTTTTTTCTCTTCTTCCCAGCAGCCTAAAGTTGCAATGTGGGAAGTCTGGCCTTTTATGTTATATGACAGAAAACTAAGAACAAAGCAATCAGTCCTATTAGAGATCTTTTTTTTCTTTTTATATATATATCTTTTTCTTTTTTTGGAAAGAAGCAATGATGCACTGCTGACTTTAACAATGTGTTTGATGATTGTGAACAAGGAGCACTTGAACTGCCCCAAGATGTACTTTGACCCCCAAAGCCCCTCATAGCGGCATACCTCCATCACCCCGCCCCACCCGCCCCTTTTATGGGGGGAGGGGTCTTTCTCCGTGTACATTAAGAGATTTACGAAGACGTTCCCAAGGAGCGTCGTTAAAAAAAAAAAAAGAGGCATTTCCCAAGCCTGCGTTCTTCTTGGGAAGAATTAAAAAAACAAAAAACAAAGAAGGTTTTGTAAAATAGCGCCGGCCGTCGTTGTTGCACAGTGTTGCTGAGTACTACTGATGAGGACGAGGAAGATGTATTTGCTTGCTCCGTGAGAAGAAACGCAAAGAAAAGGAGAAGAAACTGGAAAAGATGGACATATTGTGAATAGCCTTAGCGTGGACTATAGCTGTGCTAGACACTTTGATTTGGCTCACCTTGTCGTTTTTCATCCAAACCCACACACACACACACACACATTGGTATATTCCACTTGGGGGTGAGCATCCTGATTGAACCCCAAATCTACCTTGTGATGAGTTGCAGATGGCCACCTGTTGAAGATGAGAAGAGTCATCCAAGTGAATAGTGCCCCAAACATTTTTGCCAGCGTGGTCGGTCCATCGGGAAAAGAAAAATCACAAACAAACAAAAGATGACAATCGTTCGCCGTGCTGCAAAGCGTCAAGGGCGCATGGATGAGGCTGAGGATGAAGGTGATGCTGCTGACCATGCATAGCGGGTGGGCGGGCGGGCAGGTTCTCCTCTCCTTGTCGCTTGGCCTTTTCTCTGACGCTTGACTGACTGCTTGGGGTTCTCGCCAGCATTTTGCACTGTGATTGTATGATGAGCAAGATGATGAGGAAGATGAGATGATTCCCTGAAGGCCGCCGCCGTCGTGTGTTTGTGCGTCTCCCTCGGCGTCGTGAAATGTTTCCGTCTTTTTTTTCATGTGAAGAGAACGATTCTAACGCGCTAATGTACAGTCCCCGATAAGATGATCGTAATATTAATAATAATAATGGTATGGTAATAATAATCAACCCCGCCCGCCCCCGTTTCTTTTCATCCCAGCCAAGACTTTAGTTGGATCTATACTCGATGTGGCTTTGACTTTTTCTTTGGACTTCCTCGGAGCCGCCGGCGGCCGGCCGGCCTGCGTGCGTGCGTGCGTGCCGGCCTGCGTGCGTGCGTGCCTGCGCGAGCGAGCGAGCGAGCGAGGGGTCGCCGGAGGGGCGGCGAGCGGTCGCGTTCCACATCCTCTCCTGGTGTCTTGTGTTTGGCAGATGCTTCGTTTTGTAACTACTGAACTGTACTTATAAGAAAAATAAAATGTATTCCAACTCCAAAAAAAAGAAAAAAAAAAGAAAAGATGGCATCTGCTGCGTTCTTCTTACGTGGCCATCCAACCAAAACGCGACAAATTTGAAAAAAAAAACCTCATTCGTTGGCACTGTTGAAAAGAAAATGTTGATTTTGAGTGAAAGAAATTGTGATTGATTTCAGGTTAGAACTACAACTTTCAATGATTGAGAACTAAAACTTTCAAGGATTGATTAATTTGTTGTTAAATAACTTTTGGCTTTAATGTCGACATTTTCTTTTCAGTTCAATGTGACTTGATTTTAAAAATGAGTCCGTGGTCAGAAAGTTAAAAAAAAATCTGAATTTCAAATTCAACAAATGTAAGATAATTTCATTGTGACTTGATTCCATAACTATATTGAATCTCTAATTTTTGAAAAAAGTTTGTCAAAGTAATTCATCAACACTGTTAAAATCTATTTTGACTTTGAATTAAAAAAAAAAAATTAAATGTTAGTTTCCAAAAATTCCCAAAATTTGAATGTAATTGATTCTGTTGACAATAGTAGCTTCTTTAGGGAATATGCTTGGATTTCCCCAACCCAAAAAATCATACTTTATCGACACTGTTAAAAATGAAATTGTGATTTTTATTTTAAGTTTAATGCTGGATACATATGGATCGTCTCATTGAAAGTGGAACAATTCAGTTTGGCACAATGAAAACCCAAATCGGTTTTCGTGACAAGACAGACGTATGAAGTGAAATCAATTTCATTTGAATTTTTTTCAAAACGTTACAAATAAAATAAACATGTATTTACACCTCAAACGGGAGAGTTACATGAAAACAAATGGACACCAACCATTTTCTTTGAACTCCTTTTTGACAAAGGCCGAACAGACGAAGAAAACTGCTGGGTCGCTTCAGCAGTTGTGCGGGGCGGGCTGCTTGACGTGCGCAAAGACGCGGCGGCGCTCGCACGTCTTGACCGTGGTCAGGTTTTGCCTGAGGAGGGCGCCGCGACTCAGCTTCTTGCGCTCAGGCCTCCCGCCGCCGGCGTCCGGCAGGTCGACCGGGCGGGGGATGCCCCACGCCGCCAGCCGCGACCATTCGTGCCCACGCCGAAACGACAGCGATGACACCACAGGCCTGAGGGCACACACGCAAAGACTTATGCATTCACTCATTTATTATTGGGGGGCATTCTGTGAGTTACCTGCACGAAACGTTTTCCTCGTCGGAACCTTCGTCCTCTTCGTTGTGGTCTTGGAGGCGGTGGTCAGCTGCGCTCGTCCCGCATCTCATCTGATAGACGGACACGCTGGGCTCTGACTCCTCGGGGGACAAAAGGGGCCCCACCTCTGACACACACACAAAAATACGCTGCCGATCTGGCCCTGTATCGTGTGTGTGTGCGTAGATTGTCACCTGGTAGACTGACGATGACCCAGCCACCGTCTTCAAACTCCAGCAGTTGGTCTCCCCCATCTTCACATTCGTCATCGCCGCCGAGCAGCTGAGAAATGATCTTGCCTATCATCGTCACGGCAACCTGCATGAGTAAGTAAGATGAGTACAACGATGACCATTTCAAGTTCTGTCTCCCGCTTGTGGCCACCTGCGCGCATGACGCCTGTCAGTGCTTGTCAGCTAGTTCATAAGGCGTCACTTTTTGAAATGGCGCAAATATGAAAAAAATGATGACATCATTAAAAAGACAGTATTATTTCTTTGAAATGTTGCGACTCCACTTGACTTGCTTGACTTTTGCCACCGTGACGTAGAATTAGTTGAAAGGTGAAAGTTGAGAGTTACTAATGACTTGCACGTATTTGCCATTTGGCTCATATGTCATGGACTTGTTCAAGCGACAGCAGCTGCTGTGACGTCAGAGCGAGGCCAAAAAAAAAACAAAGACCCTTCGAGGCGGGTGTGCAAAAAGATGTCACGCCTCTCAAAGCTAACAATAGTGTTTTAACTCACCTGATGGATCTATCTATCTTGTTAATTTCCTTCTTCAAGGTGCGGTCGTCGAGCTGAGTTGATGCTGTCGATTTGTTTTGATCGCGAGCTTGATGTTTATCTTCGTTCCAGTCCTCCCTCCCTCCCTCCCTCCCAGTGCCGCTACGTCATCAAGAGCCGTCCCAAAAGAGGCGGGAGGCATCATCGTCCTCTGACAGCACGGCATTGGCAAGCAACTGCTGCATTTTTCTTTTTAATCTTCGCATCATTATTTCAATAAAATAGCTGTATTAAAATAAAAATATATTTCTTTTTGTTGCTGTTTATCGCCGAGTGTTCCCACTGAGCCTTTTCCTACGGAGCAGCCCAAAAAGAGGCGGGGTCAGTCAGGTTAAGTCACTGGACGCAGGAGTCTTCAGGTTGATCATTTTGCTTTGTTATTACTTAGAAGCTCTTTTGCTAAAGTGACTATTACTAGTCTAACTGATTTAGTTGTTTTTTTTTATTATTATTATTGTCCTTAAAAGCAGACTTCGTTGACGTCATCAAAAGCCGTCCCGAGAGGCGGGAGCTCATTACGTCACCGAAAAGTTTTTCAGGAGCGCTCGAGAGGATCGCTTTATGCTTTATGTTCGTCAATGATGTGACAAATTGATTTGACTTAATTAACATATTAATCCATATTTTTCAATTGCGCAGCCATCCCTACCAGCGTCCTATTACGTTATCCAAAGCCGACCGAAAGTCGGTGACGAGTCTCCAACAACAGCACGACCAAACTTTATTATTCCGACAAGGGGACCGGGTAAGAAAAGTTTGAATACATTCCTTTTAACACATTACAGTCAAACAAAGTAACGCTTTTGAAGGGAGAACGTGATGTGGCTAACCTAACTTTAGTCGAGGAAGTAAGTGTAAGCAACTGTGAAAACGAAACTGGATGTGCACTATTTCAGGTCCACCCTTCCTTCCTTCCTTCCTTCCTTCCTTCCTTCCTTCATCTGTTCTCGCAAGGTGATCAATTTGTTGTCCGTTGTCCCAGGTAAAGTAGGCACGCCCTAAACACAATTCAACTGATTTCAAATCTATCTATCAATCAAGACAACAGCGCGGCCCTTGTTTACTTCAAACCTAAAATATCAGAGTCCCTGTGTCTTTTCATTCATGACCTCTTGAGACTTTTTGTGGTGTAATGTTAATTGGTTAAACTGGCTTTTGGGCTTGAAATTGTCCTCATTCGTGAGCTTTGACGAGCCTCTAAAAATGCCCAAAATGAGGTCTCTTTGGGAATTGCTTTTTGATTTCTTTTTTTTTGTAAATGCATTCATTATATGTCTACCAAGTCAAAATGGCTTGGAGGCTTCATTTCCCCCTCCAAAAAATCAATGACTTTGGAACTGTTTTCTGCTATGCTCGACAAATGCTACGTGATGTGCTTTTGCCGCAGAGTTAGCAAGATGTCTCCCAGGGTGGATGACGTCATGCGTCTGTGCTGCGACATCTCAGCTCACGAGCAAATTAAGGTGGCGGTCAAAGGCTCGGCCCAGGGAGCTTTCGTGGCGGGTGGCGGCGCCTTTGTGGGAGGCCTGCTGGGCGGACCGCCTGGTATCGCCGTTGGTAAGAACAACGAAAAACCTGTATGGCAAATCATCTCCAACGACAACGTGTGTGTTTTTTTGTGGGTGTTTGTGGGAATGTGGGTCTTTTTGTGTGCGTGCGGTAGTTCATTTACAGACATTTCCAGGTCAGGTTGGTAGAATGAATTCATGACTATAGCATGCAAGCGAACTCAGCGCTAACTTGGTTGGCTAAGTCTCCCGCTCGAGCACATTCTTGTACAGTTTGAAATTATGGGGGAATATACGTACACACTGCACAGGGAGTTAGTTGCATGAGGTATGATCAAAGTGTTTTAAAAATGCCCATCAACATTAGAAAGTCAGAAAGCTAGCGACGCTCATGAGCACGGAGAAAGTGAAATGTGAGTGGAACACGCTGCTCTGGTCAGGACTATTTGCTTGACAGTTATTTGTGGCAGTTATTTGTGGCTTACGGGATCCTCCAAACACACAAACAAATCACCATCGCGGCCAAGACAGCTGGCGTTAGCTGACAGGGTCAACTGGACAGAGAAGCGCTTTTGCCACAAGGTGGAGTTGTCTTTTAGAGGATAGATGGACGGAGGGAGGGACGGACGGACGGACGGAGGGAGGGACGGGCGGACGGACGGAAGTCTGAGGTAAAAGGGCTGCAGAAAGAATGGACAGCTGGGATGGGTTAGGGTTAGTGGCTTGAAGAAAGCAAAGAGCGCGCGTTTGACTCCCTTGCGTGTGTCCACCAGGGGGCGTGCTGGGCAGCCTGATGGCGGGCTGGCTGGCCAGCGGGCAATTCCGGCCGCTGGCTCAGATCCTGACCGAGCTGCCGCCGGCGCAGCGCGACAGACTCTACGAGGACGTAAGCGCCGTCCTGGCCGGCTTGAACTGGACGGACGCGGCCCAGCTGGTGGCCTTGGTGACGGGCAACGCCACGTTGCAGCAGCAGGTGCTCGCCGCCCTGCTCAACTACGTCACCAAAGAGCTCCGAGCCGAGGTGCGCTACAGAGACTGAAAGTCTGAAGCTTGTGAAGCTCCCTCCGTTCCTGCCCCTGTCCATTTTTCTCTCACTCGAAATGATGTACCTACCACATTACACGTTTCGAAATAGTTCTTGTTTACAGCCGCTTTTGTCTGTTTTGCAATACTTGAGGTATGTCCACACTGTGCTCCGGTTCTCCAAGATGAATGGGTGAGCGAGAGCGAGCTCTGTTTTCATCGCGCGGCGGCGGACACACTGAAGAAACGCCTACTTGTGGCAAAAGCTTCTTTGTAAAAACGCCAGTTTACACCGGCGAGAATCGGTTCTGTTGCAGAGTGTGTGGCAAACCATTCGGTCTTAAGGATCGGTCGGCTCAAGAGACAAAAGGAACTCCATCGCTGAATCTGACGACCAAAAGGAGGCTGTCTTGCGAATCCCCAATTCCCCAATTTTTGACTCCCTTTAAGCAAACTCTGGTTCAGTTTGATTTCATTGAAAGGAATAGTGATCATTGATCTGATTGATTTGAATATGATATACAATGGCTAAAATATGTTTTATATAGCCCAACACAGCAAAGACATGAAATGAATGGTCACGTATTCTAAAAGAGTGCCAATAATGGCTTCGATTACAACAGCGCGTCAAGTAACGTCAGCCACCGTTTCATGAGTGTTTTAGCAACACTCGTGCCTTTGTCATCCTGTCTCTTGATTCAAGTGTCGAAGCGTTGGTAGGTAGCTAGCTAGGGGCGAGCCACAAATGTTCAACTAATACTGTACCATTGTGTGCTGAGTTGGAAATAAAGTCAGTTGAAAAGAAAATACAAGATTGGTTCTTGACAATGCTCCCTCCACGAACTCAACTGAATGTCCAGCACGAACGTGCGTGTGTTAAACCTTTAAAAAAAAGTTGATTCACTACATGCAATGACAGGATGGACTGCATATTTTTTGCCGTTCTTATTTTTACCTTCCACCCCCCCCCCGCACAGGTACAAATGCAAGGAGAAACTAGCCTGGAGTGTCGGCGTGTTGCTTCCGGTGCCAAGTGCAGAGAGATGAGCTGGCGCAGGTGATCCCGGCATCCGAGCCTTTCGCAAACGGGGAACATGCCCCATTTGTGCCGCTGCCGCCGCCTCCTCACAAAAGGCAGAGCTACTCGCTCATCGCCGACCGAGGTGAGTGACTTCCAAAGCTTTCCTGAACACAATGAGGCAACATCTGCGCGCGCGCCTTCAAGTGGTCCTCCGTGCCATCCGTGACGTTGCTCTTTCTCATCACTTGAAGGCTGAAAGCAGGCTGAAAGCAGGCTGAAAGTCAGCATCCAGTCCTCTGGTCCATGCTGGCCGCTTGGTCCCTCTGGCGCCACACTGCTCGACAGCAGACACCAACTGCCAGTAATACCCGGTAAGTGGCGATTCCCCCCCGCCCCCCAGCATGTGCGCTTTTCTCCTTTATCCTGGCACGGACACTTCCCTTAGTCAGACAGAATCAGCTTCACTTTAGGCCCACGGGAACCACGAGCAACAATTTGGGCTTGTGCTTCGGGCATAAAGAAGGGAGCCGTGATTTTGAAGGAAGACTGCGCTCACGCAAGCTCATTGCACGCAAACAACTTTATTAGCGAGCGAGTGAGAATCCAATCGCAAAGCTCGGCTCATTTGGACACAAAGTTTGTGACGCGCGGCGATTGAAGTTCTTATCATATCACGAATTTGTGAACAGTCACCGTAGATATGAGGAATAGCCATTCAGAAGGTCCAATCTCATGTAAAGAAAAGAGAACGTCATTTTACTTTCAAGTCAATCCCATGCCATTTCCATCGAGCGGGCGGGTAGGTCAACTACACGCTCCAACTGACCCTCTAAAAATCATTGGGAAGAGATGACCCAGTTGGGAAGGAGCCAACGATTGGCAGCACAGCCTCATTGCCCGCCTGGACCGATTCATTGAGCACCTGCACACTTGTGTCTCTTCACCTGACGTTTCACGTGAAACCTTTTGTCACACACAGCGCAACTGAATGGTTTCTCACCAGTGTGCGTTCTTACGTGTGATACCAAATGCTCCTTCTGAGTGAATCTTTTATCGCATTCTGAGCAGGCAAACCTTTTCTCCCCTGTGTGTGTTCTTGTGTGTGCAATTAAATGCCCCTTCTGAGTGAATCCTTTCCCACAAACTAAGCAGGCAAAAGGTTTCTCTCCAGCATGAGTCCTTGTGTGCGCTGTTAAATTTGTCCTCTTGGAGAAACGTTTACTACAAACCGTGCAGGAAAAGGGTTTCTCGCCAGTGTGTGTTCTCGTGTGTTGTATCAAGGTCGAGCGCACGCTGAAGCTTGAGCTGCAAACTGAGCAGGTGAAGGGTTTCTCTCCAGTGTGCGTTCTGATGTGTATTCTTAAGTCCCCCTTCTGAGTAAATCTTGTACCACAAAATGAACAAGCAAACGTTTTCTCCCCGGTGTGTGTTCTCGTGTGTGCAATGAGATGCCCCTTCTGAGTGAATCGAGTGTCACAAACGGAGCAGGCAAAAGGTTTCTCCCCCGTGTGGGTTCTTGCGTGTGCTATTAAATCTCCTTTCTGTCGGAATCTTGTTTGGCAAAATGAGCAGGCAAAAGGCTTTTCCCCAGTGTGCCTTCTTGAGTGTATTCTTAAGTCTCCCTTTCGAGAAAAGCCTTTGCCGCAAGCCAAACAGGCAAACGCTTTCTCCCCAGTGTGTGTTGTTGTGTGTGCGATCAAATGTCCCTTCTGACTGAATCTTTTATCACAAACAGCGCAGGAAAAAGGCTTTTCTCCAGTGTGCGTTCTTATGTGCCTTTTCAACGTCGACGTGTTGTAAAAGGTTTTGTCACACCGAGGACAGGCTAAGTGCTCGTTGTCCGTGCGCCACGTCACCAGAGCCCCTTTTGAGTGCTTGGCGTCGGCAGAGCGTGCGCTCACGTCGGCAGCGTCGTCTGAGAGGGGAGCTAAGAGGCTTTGTGATTGGAAGCCTTCCAAGGCCTCCTCTCCGTCGCCTGCTTCACTCTTTACCGTGACGCTCAATGGGAAACCGTCCTCTTGCTCTTTCTCCTCCTCCACGCCGGGCTCCTGAGGCCAAAGGCAAAAATGGTCTTCACTGTCGTCTGCACAAGGCAAAGAAAGAAACGCACGCACGGTTTGCGGTTGAAGTCCGGCTTTGCTTTTTCAAGTTTCATGTCGGGACTTTTTCATGCTCCTCCTCACTTGGACTGCAAGAAAACAGTGACTACTGACCTTGCTCTTCATCTTCTTCACTTTTCACAATCACAGGCATCATTTCAAAGTGGCTGATTTCGGCTTCCCGCTCTTCCTCTTTGATGTTTGGGGGCTCTGGCTCCTCCTGCCGCTCAAAACCGAGATCTGTGACGTCTGCAGGACACAAGAAGACAAACGCAGGTGGTACAGCTGCCGTCTTGCCGTAGCCCGGACATGGGAGGAAAATGAGAGAATGTTGGAGTTGTCGGCTGTAGTTGGAGGTGTACTCATGGTTCTTCTGACGGGGGTTATCGTGGAAAGACTGTGTGGGACGTGCGTGCGAGCGAGCCTGAGTGAAGGCAGCGAGGCACTTGAAATATATTGGCAAGTCGATTCGGCTGAGGCAAGTAGTTACTAAAGAAGCAAGCAAAAAAGCGCACAAACCTGCTCGGTGGAGCCTGACTTGAGGCCTTGCCGCAGCAGCAGCCAGCACTTGACGTTCTGGCTCGTTGTCATATGAGCTACGTTTTGCTCCGCAGCAGATTCCCCCCTCACGCTCTTCATTGACAACGTTTGCACACATTTCTTCTTCACGATAATAGCAAGACGTTACACGCCCGCTCGCGCTCGCTCGATTTGTTTCGCAAAGGTGTCGGTCTCTTCGCTGGCGGCTCACAAGCTAAGCTAAGCTTGCTCGAGAAGCTTCAACATGCACCGAGACAAATTGAAGCGGACACGGAGAATGAAATGGATGATGTTTTTGTCTCGTGCCTGATCAAGGCTTTAGTGCGTTGAGTAGAAGGATTCGGTGGAGCGCATAAAGCTCAAAGGGGGGATAGGGGGGACTGCACGAGCGCTTTGACGAAAACAGTACGGCAACTCCATTTGGACAAACTAAAACTGTTGACTTTCCGGCGTCTCCACCCTGCGTTCCCCCCCCCCCCCCCCCCCCCCCCTTTATTTGAAATAAGGACATCAGAAAGCGTCGCCCTGAGCACTGCTAACGGCTTCAGCAAGCAGAGCGAAATTGGTCGCAATGAGCCAAAATGTCAACATTGAAGCAATGAAACAATTATGATTCTTTTGCTTTTCTTTTGGAATTACCACATCATTTGACAGATTGTTACCTTTCCCGATTCAAACTTTTGATTTGATACTAATTGATGCCAAAAAATGTCACTCACCAAAAATGCAACATTTACACAGTTACAACAAAAAGAGATTTCTCCTGTCATTTCTACATTTTTGGACCAAGTCTAACCGTTCCAACTTAAACCGAGTTTTAATTGGACATGTCTTTTTTTGACGTTTTTTTTGCTACGATGTCAAAAATTCCAATTCACCCAAAATTCGACACCTTCCCCAATGATCAGGAGTTTATGTTTTTTCGTCTGTAATTTCAATTCTATGAAGTGTTCAAATTGGACCTGGTTCATCTTATTCCTACCATGTCCAAACTTCCCCTAGACTGGAGCTTGCCGACGATGGGAATCAAGAGAGTTGGAGATGGGAGCGATAGAAAATGACCGACCGCCGCTCTACCGGAGCGTGCGCCTGGTTTCTATCTCGTACCTGGAAGGCCTCGGGAGTTGACTCCCAACCGGCCTCGTTGGTCTCTTCCCAACCCGAAGTTAGAAATTGGAATCGCTTGAAGCCACTTGAGCCGGCTGTTTTGTCGCACGTGGACTTTGTCTGGAAGAATGACCGCGTGGTTCATGAAGCGGGTCGGGTTCCGGTGATTCCAAAGCATGGAATGAGCGGACGAGTCTTAGCCTGAGTTTGCTCACTTTATTTTGCAGGCAGCCTCGCTGAGCGAGCGGCGCTCTCCTCGCCTCCACACTCGTGTCCCTCGAGGTCACACTTGACCTTGAAGCTTCTTTTACACACAGTGCAATTGAACGGTTTCTCACCCGTGTGCACTCTTGTGTGCTCTGCCAAATAAGCCTTTCGAGTAAATCCTTTGCCGCAAAATAAACATGCAAAAGGTGCTTCCCCGCTGTGTGTCCTTGCGTGCCTTGCCAAATCTCCCTTCTGAGTAAATCTTTGAGCGCATTGTGAGCAGGAAAAGGGTTTCTCTCCAGTGTGTATCCTGACGTGTTCGATTAAATGTTCCTTTCTCGAGAATCTCTTATTGCAGAACGAGCAGGCGAGTGGTTTATCTCCGGTGTGTGTTCTCGTGTGCCTTGTTAAATGTGTCTTGGATGAAAATGTTTTAGCACAAAATGAGCAGGCAAAAGGTTTGTCTCCAGTGTGTGTCCTCATGTGTTTGGTTAAGTTTCCCTTCATGGAGAACCTTTTATCACACACGGAGCAGGCAAAAGGTTTGTCGCCAGTGTGCGTTCTTTTGTGCGTGATTAACGTTCCCTGCGCGGAGAATCTTTGAGCACAAATGGGACAGGCAAAAGGTTTTTCCCCAGTGTGTGCTCTGGTGTGTCTTATCAAATCGCCTTTCTGAGTGAATGTTTGGCCACAAACGGAGCAGGCAAAAGGTTTCTCTCCAGTGTGCGTTCTCATGTGTTTGGTTACATTTCCCTTGATGGAGAACCTTTTATCACAGACTGAGCAAGCAAAGGGTTTGTCGCCAGTGTGCGTTCGCGAGTGTGCTTTCAATAATGACAGCCTGTAAAATGTTTTGTCACAATGAGAACACTGGAAAGGCTTGCCGTCGGCGCGGCGAGTCGCATCGCCTCGAGAGTGATCGTCATTGTCCGAAGATGTCATGTTGTCACCTTCCGATAATGGAGCGATGAGGCCTTCTGAGCGGGCCCCTCCGTCACTTTGCTCTCCGTCACCTTCTTCGTCACCTTCTTCACTCTTCACGGTGACAACCGTGAATGGAAACGTGCTGACATCCTCCTCCTGCTCCTCCTCTTTAATGTGAGGAACATTGGCCTTCTGCTGCCCAGGACCGAGACCTTCTTCCTCCTCCTCCTCCTCCTCCTCACTGACGTCTTCATGACACAAGACAACAAATTCGGCCTTTCATCAGTCAACTTTCCTTGTGGGAGGTCGCCTGCGTTCCAGAAGGAGGAGTTAGCAAACAAGGGAGAAACGCACCTGCTTTGGGCAAGTCAACTCGAAGCCGATTGCAATCAGCGTCCAGTGCTTGACGGTTCCATCGGGTCGCCTCTTGCCGCGTCGCCGCACACAAATCTTCCGCGTACTCTTCTTCTTTGATGCGTTTTGCGCACATTTCGACACTCGCGGCTTGCTTTGCGATGTGTTGCTGATGAACGAACGAGTCTCTTTGTTCGTTCGTTCGTTCGTTCGCGGCTGGCTAGCAAGCTAAGCAAAGCTAGGCTAGGCTAGCTAGGCTATCTCGAGAGCCTCCGCCGGGATGCCCTCCCTCTACCGGGACGGACGAAAAGATTTCATTCACGGGGTGCAAATTCTTGTCCAGCGAAGATGGACGAACTGGCTCCAGTGCGCTTCAATCAATGTTCGAACGAATGTTCAGTCAAGCAAGCGCGACGTACGCAGTAGTAAAGCTCCACCGCGGAAAGAGCACAATACGTCACGTCCATTGACGTCGTGGTAAACAAACGTCATTTCCGCTTTAAATCCTCCACTCTAGCAGCCTTTGAAATGGTCCCATCGCTCGGTGGCTATCGCGTTGATTTCTCGAGCTGGCTGGCTGGCTGGCATTAAGTGTCACGTCTTCTCCCAACGCGACCCGGAAGTCGTCTCAAGTCACCACCGGTGGCATTATTGCACACGTTTCGGAGCGTACTGAAAGTTACGTCCATTATCACTGGACTCAAATAGCATTCATCAGCTACCCGCTAATCCAGAGAAGGCCGTTTGGCGGAAAATGACTTTGGGGCGGGCGGTCGAATGAAAGAACGAAAGAAAGAAAGAAAGAAAGAGTCGTCGTTGTGGCGGCGTGAAAATGTGCGCACATCAAAGAGTGCAGCACGACGAGGAAACAAAAGAGAAGATGCGACAATGTCAACAACTACTGGACGCTCAAGTTGTGCTCCAAGGAACAGGTTTGTACATTTCTTTTGCTGCCAATGACCGACATTGCATCCCCCTCCTCAAAAATGTCTGCTTTTGGATTTCTAATGGACTCCTCAATTGGTTGTGAAAATCAAATGCGGTTCCGAGGCACCCTCCACCCTCGTCATTAGGTGGAGCCAGACAGCTAGGGGGCGTCGCCTGCATTTGCTCAATAGTTCAGATCATCATCATTTTAATCCAAACGCTGATGGGATTGAAGAAATGTTGTCAACGGAGCCAGTGAGAGGGAACCGAGTTGCGCAATCAAAGGACACCCATTACGCAATCAAAAAGAAAAACGCCTGAGCCCGCTTTCACTCATCAAGTAAGTCATAAGGCTTGCAACAGGCGTCGTCGGGAGCCGCTTTGAGTTTTCATGTTTACGTTTTAGGAGCAGTCGTTTCAAATCCGACCGTTGTATGACCTTCCGTTTTGTCCAGGCCAACGTTTGACAAATGTCTGTTGCAGATTTTCACCAGGTCGCAGTTGCTCAGTTTCTCCACGCTGGGGTTCTGTAGGGCAACGCTGATGCCATCACGGAGATAGATCGGTCATGGCGAATGAGAATATGAAGAACAAATGGCTTCTTTTACACTTGACTAGGAACAGAAATGTAAATCGTGATCATACCTGGAAAGCATTGAGCAGAAATAAGCCACCATGTCAAAGTGGCAAGATCAGACTGGCCTTCCTAAAGCTTGTTTTTTTTCTTCTTCTTCTTCTTCTGCTGTCCAGCAGATGTCAGCAAAGATCTCCATTGGGAGCAGCTGGAGCCAGAGGAAGAGGAGCCAGACCCCCCTCCGGGTCACACTTGGATTAAAGAGGAAGAGCAGGAAGCTGACATCGGCAATTTTCCATTGACCGTCATTGTGAAAAGCGAAGATGAAGGTGATGGAGACGACTGTGGAGGATCGCAATCGAGCAGCCTCTTAGCACCGCTGTCCGACAGTGACGACGTCGCCGCGTCACACGCTCCTGGTGGTGGAGGAGAAGATGAAGGCTCGAAAGCTGATGTGACAGCTCACGCTGACACTGAACGTGTGAAATGTTCCCAGTGTGACAAGACGTTTTACAACAAGTCGACGTTGAAAAGACACTCAAGGACGCACACTGGAGAAAAACCTTTTGCCTGCCCAATTTGTGCCAAAGGATTCTCCATCAAGACAAACTTAACGCGGCACATAAGAAGACACCAAGGGGAAAAAGCTTTTGGCTGCTTAGTTTGCCATAAAAGATTCGCCATCAAGGAAGATTTGAAAATACACACGAGAACACACACTGGGCTGAAACCTTTTGCTTGCTCCGTTTGTGGGCAAAGCTTCTCCAGAAATACAATTTTAACAACACACAAACGAACACACACCGGGGAAAAACCTTTTGCCTGCTCGGTCTGCGGTCTTCGATTCACTCAAAAGCCAAATTTAACACGACACGCGAGAACGCACACTGGTGAGAAACCTTTTGCTTGTGCCGATTGTGGGAGAACATTTAACCGAAAGACAAATTTAGCAACGCACACAAAAACACATGCTGGGGAGAAACACTTCAGTTGTGGCGTGTGTGAGAAAAGATTTCATGTCGAGCGTGACGTGAAGAGACACAAATGTGCTGCTGGTCAGAAGAGTAGCCATCGATGAAGCTGCTGGGGGGGAAAAAACAACCAAACAAAAAGCGACATGGTGGCATTATTACATTGTGTACTGTAGTTGACCCATCGGTCAAATAACAATTTGGAATTTCTGTACTATATGCAGATGAGAAGAGTGAATAGAATGCTTTTTATTCTACGTGTGTGCAATACGGGGTGGCATTGCTTTTCCACACGTAGAAGGAGTCTTGAAAGCAAGCGACTGTCCCATTTATCTGCAGGTTGGTTTTTGTTTTCGGAGACGCATCGGCGTCATATTTGGTAGAATGATGTGAACCAAAACGGACCGTTTATCCAGATTATAAGTGACCCAGAGTTGAAGTTACCTCTTTTTCTGGATTGAATAATCTTATTATTATCTTAATAAACATTCAAACTTGGCTGGTGTTTTATTCCTTGTTTTTATTTTTTTGGGCATGAAAACAAAAATCTGACATTTGGTTAACTGCTTTATATGTACAATATGTATATGTGTTTTACGTTGTGTAATATGTGTTGGTGTCCCCCCAAATAAAGAGCACGTAGTCAAATACACATTCTTGACACACAAAAAATGCAGAAAAGTGATTAGGTACACCTGAAAATGGTGGTGTACCTAAAGGAGCGTCCGTGTGACGTCACAGATCAACCAGCCAATCAGGAGGTGGGGGTGAGGGCGGCTGTGGCACTTTTCACTTTCGGTTCGGCTTTGGCCATGATTTTTCCCTAATAAAGTGGCCCGTTATTAGGTACACCTGAAAATGGCGGCGTACCTAAAGGAGTGTCCGTGTGACGTCACAGATCAAACAGCCAATCAGAAAGTGGGGGTGAGGGCGGGTGTGGCACTTTTCACTTTCAGTTAAGCTTTGACCATGATATTTCCCTAATAAAGTGGCCTGTTATTAGGTACACCTGAAAATGGCGGCGTACCTAAAGGAGTGTCCGTGTGACGTCACCGATCAAACAGCCAATCAGAAAGTGGGGGTGAGGGCGGGTGTGGCACTTTTCACTTTCAGTTCAGCTTTGACCATGATATTTCCCTAATAAAGTGGCCTGTTACTAGGTACACCTGAAAATGGCGGCGTACCTAAAGGAGTGTCCGTGTGACGTCACAGATCAAACAGCCAATCAGAAAGTGGGGGTGAGGGCGGGTGTGGCACTTTTCACTTTCAGTTAAGCTTTGACCATGATATTTCCCTAATAAAGTGGCCTGTTATTCGGTACACCTGAAAATGGCGGCGTACCTAATGGAGTGTCCGTGTGATTCCCTCGTTAAGTGCACCTGCGTGAAAAGTTTTAGCTCCTGCGGAACGTGAAAGTGACCAAAAACTTTTCACGCAGGTGCGCTTAACGAGGGTCACTCGGAAAACATGTTGGAACGCGGCCCCCAGGACAAGAGCTTGACACCTGTGACCTTTGACCATTGATATTTCCCTAATAAAGTGGCCTGTTATTAGGTACACTTGAAAATGGCGGTGTACCTAATGGAGTGTCCGTGTGACTCCCTCGTTAAGTGCACCTGCGTGAAAAGTTTTAGCTCCTGCGGAACGTGAAAGTGACCAAAACTTTTCACGCAGGTGCGCTTAACGAGGGTCACTCGGAAAACATGTTGGAATGCGGCCCCGAGGACTAGAGCTTGACACCTGTGACCTTTGACCATTATATTTCCCTAATAAAGTGGCCAGTTATTAGGTCCACTTGAAAATGGCGGTGTACCTAATGGAGTGTCCGTGTGATTCCCTCGTTAAGTGCACCTGCGTGAAAAGTTTTAGCTCCTGCCGAACGTGAAAGTGACCAAAAACTTTTCACGCAGGTGCGCTTAACGAGGGAATCTTGGAAAACATGTTGGGACGCGGCCCTGTGACCTTTGCCCATGATATTTCCCTAATAAAGTGGCCTGTTATTAGGTACACTTGAAAATGGCGGTGTACCTAATGGAGTGTCCGTGTGATTCCCTCGTTAAGTGCACCTGCGTGAAAAGTTTTAGCTCCTGCAGAACGTGAAAGAAGCTAAAACTTTTCACGCAGGTGCGCTTAACGAGGGTCACTTGGAAAACATGTTGGAACGCGGCCCCGAGGACTAGAGCTTGACACCTGTGACCTTTGACCATGATATTTCCCTAATAAAGTGGCCTGTTATTAGGTACACTTGAAAATGGCGGTGTACCTAATGGTGTGTCCGTGTGATTCCCTCGTTAAGCGCACCTGCGTGAAAAGTTTTAGCTTCTGCTGAACGTGAAAGAAGCTAAAACTTTTCACGCAGGTGCGCTTAACGAGGGTCACTTGGAAAACATGTTGGAACGCGGCCCGAGGACTAGAGCTTGACACCTGTGACCTTTGACCATGATATTTCCCTAATAAAGTGGCCTGTTATGAGGTACACTTGAAAATGGCGGTGTACCTAATGGAGTGTCCGTGTGATTCCCTCGTTAAGCGCACCTGCGTGAAAAGTTTTAGCTCCTGCGGAACGTGAAAGTGGCTAAAACTTTTCACGCAGGTGCACTTAACGAGGGTAACTTGCAAATCATATTGGAACGCGGCCCCAAGAACTAGAGCTTGACACCTGTGACCGTTGACCATGATATTTCCCTAATAAAGTGGCCTGTTATTAGGTACACTTGAAAATGGCGGTGTACCTAATGGAGTGTCCGTGTGATTCCCTCGTTAAGTGCACCTGCGTGAAAAGTTTTAGCTCCTGCGGAACGTGAAAGTGGCTAAAAGTTTTCACGCAGGTGCACTTAACGAGGGTAACTTGCAAATCATATTGGAACGCGGCCCCAAGGACTAGAGCTTGACACCTGTGACCTTTGCCCATGATATTTCCCTAATAAAGTGGCCTGTTATTAGGTACACTTGAAAATGGCGGTGTACCTAATGGAGTGTCCGTGTGATTCCCTCGTTAAGTGCACCTGCGTGAAAAGTTTTAGCTCCTGCAGAACGTGAAAGTGGCTAAAAGTTTTCACGCAGGTGCACTTAACGAGGGTAACTTGCAAAACATATTGGAACGCGGCCCCAAGAACTAGAGCTTGACACCTGTGACCTTTGACCATGATATTTCCCTAATAAAGTGGCCTGTTATTAGGTACACTTGAAAATGGCGGTGTACCTAATGGAGTGTCCGTGTGATTCCCTCGTTAAGTGCACCTGCGTGAAAAGTTTTAGCTCCTGCGGGACGTGAAAGTGACCAAAAACTTTTCACGCAGGTGCGCTTAACGAGGGTCACTTGGAAAACATGTTGGAATGCGGCCCCCAGGACTAGAGCTTGACACCTGGGACCTTTGACCATGATATTTCCCTAATAAAGTGGCCTGTTATTAGGTACACTTGAAAATGGCGGTGTACCTAATGGAGTGTCCGTGTGATTCCCTCGTTAAGTGCACCTGCGTGAAAAGTTTTTGCTCCTGCGGAACGTGAAAGTGACCAAAAACTTTTCACGCAGGTGTGCTTAACGAGGGTCACTTGGAAAACATGTTGGAACGCGGCCCCGAGGACTAGAGCTTGACACCTGTGACCTTTGACCATGATATTTCCCTAATAAAGTGGCCTGTTATTAGCTACGCTTGAAAATGGCGGTGTACCTAATGGAGTGTCCATGTGATTCCCTCGTTAAGCGCACCTGCGTGAAAAGTTTTAGCTCCTGCAGCACGTGAAAATGACCAAAAACTTTTCACGCAGGTGCGCTTAACGAGGGAATCTTGGCAAACATATTGGAACGCGGCCCCTCGAGGACTGGAGGTCGACACCCCTGGTTTAAGTGAAAAGTGCCACACCCGCCCTCACCCCCACTTTCTGATTGGCTGGTTGATCTGTGACATCACCCGGACACTCCATTAGGTACGCCGCCATTTTCAGGTGTATCTAATAACAGGCCACTTCTTGATTGGCTGTTGGATCTGCGACGTCACTTGGACACTCCATTCGGTACGCCGCCATTTTCAGGTGTATCTAATAACAGGCCACTTCCTGATTGGCTGTTGGATCTGCGACGTCACTTGGACACTCCATTCGGTACGCCGCCATTTTCAGGTGTATCTAATAACAGGCCACTTCCTGATTGGCTGTCTGATCTGTGACGTCACTCGGACACTCTATTAGGTACACCGCCATTTTCAGGTTCGTTCGCGAAGATTAACGAGTGAGTGACAGACAGCGTTGCTGCTATGCCAGCCGACACACGTTATGCCGACATTGATGTTTTGATTTTGTATTTGTTGGATTGTAGTTGATGGTGTTATTATACCGAGTGTGTTTGAATAAAAGATTGAAAAAAAAATCCGTTATGCCGACTTTTGTTATTTTGGGGGACACCAACTCATATAACAACGTAAAACACATACATATTGTCATATAAAGCAGTTAACCAAATGTCTGCTTTTTATGTTTTAATTGGCGAATATAAAAACAAGGAATAAAACACCAGACAAGTTTTAACAGGTTTTAATGTTTATTTTAAAAAAATTATAATAATAATAAAAGCACATTTCAAACCAGCAATCTAATGTGAAATTGCAGTAGATATATTGGATACCAACATTTAGGCGTATATATGCATCCACGTTATTTGAAGTGTTCTAAAATCAAGATGACCCAAAGAGAAGCATCATCTCCCCGTTGTTGCATAACGGCGCATCCGTTCATGCAATCAAGTTAGCCGTTAGCTTGGAGAAAACGCGCATAAAAGAAGTGGTGTTTCACTGAGTGCTTCTTTCTTTCCTTGGCAAATGGTCAATCGACATTCTGGCTTCCATCGTTCCCTGACTGATCCGTAGATGCACGGGGGGAAGGAAAGCAGTTGCCCCATTGCCTCGTTCGCGAACGGGAAAGTCCGGCCTCGCTCCCTCACTGGTCCGTTCTCGCGATGAACTGGAAATGCAAATCACTCGCTCGCTCACTGACTCGTTGACTCACAGCTCCGTTCAGTTGGTGAACGGGAGATGCAATTCACGACTCGTTCGTGAACGGGAAGTGACGTCATTTTCTTCTTCGTTTTGTTTTACTTACGGCGAGGTGGCACCAGCTTCAATGGCATTACCGACACCTACTGGTTTTAGTCATATGAACTGAAACTCTCGTTCACTGAAGAATTTCGTGAATACGCAGAGCAGGTTTGCTCACTTTTTACGATCAGCGTTTTACCTTTCTAATCTTGTTTGAACTACGTGCGATGGTGTAACCTAGCAAGCCAAATGGTGGGGAGCTTCCACCGCATTTGAAAACGGTTCCTTAATTGTAAAATATGGATGGATCGATCGATGCTCATCGTAATATTCGAGGGACGGACGAATACCGGCTAATGATGTGCAGCAAATGAAGAGATGTCAGAATCAGCTTTATTGACCGAGTTTGCGCATGATCAAATCCAACACCGAGAACAGAAATGCCTTCTTGAAAGGCAATTTCAAATGAGAATAATATCGAGGCTGAACGCTACGCGATGCTAACGTTACATCAACACATAAACGAGCAACGTGGCCGACGTAACACCCCCGGCCGGCCGGCCAAAGGTGAAAAAAAAAAAAGGGCCACTTCCGGTCCTGGCATTTTCCATGCGTTACGTCGACTCGACCGATATTTGTTTTCCCGACCGGTCTCTTAAGGTGTTTGAGTCGCGCGTGAGTCGGCGAGGAGATCGCAAGCCATTTTGGAGATGATGCTCCAGTCTCGGCGGATGTCCTCGGCCGTGGTGTGCTGAGAGCTCACGACGAATCGAATGATGCGTTTGCCGTGAATCTCCGCAGGAATAAGGTAGAGGGCGCCGCAACGCGTCAGTCTCCTCAGCAGCTCCTGGGTGGAGGCGTTACCTTCCTACCCACCCGAGAAGAGAAAGGGAGGGAGGGAGGGAGCACTCCATTCAGACAGACACACAATCAACAGCCGGCCGATCGGACCTCCCTTCGGAGTTGACTTTGTGTCTACAGTTGAATGCCAACTGGGAGCGACCCACCTTGAGACAGAAAACCACCAGGCCGAGGTGTCTCTTTGCGGGAATCTCAAAGTTGGGCTCGCCTTTGATCAGCGTCTCCAGGAGCTCTGCCATCTCAATAGTCTGAAAAGCCCCCCAAAAAATTACAAAGGTCTGCCCAAAGGCGCCATTCCCCAAGATGTTGGAGAGCGTCTGCTCAACTTGTCATTCACAGGTCAGAGTTCACAGAGAGAAGAACTTGAAGTGGAGCATACGTGTCTGATATGTCCCTGGAGATTTGTCAGTCCAAAGGAACGCATGACGAACCACAGCTTGAGGGAGCGGAACCGGCGGCTCAGCGGAATCTGCCAGTGCTGCGCGGACGGAAACGGGAGCGCCGTGAGCGAGCGAGCGAGCGAGCGCCCGCCAAACCACTTGCTCGCAAAGCGCTCGTACCATTAAGTCTGGGACCGTTTGGGAGTTTTCGTGGCGGAGATAAACCGGGTCGACGGCAAACGTCTGTTGCAGTTTGACTTTGTCTTTGACCCTTGACCGGAACGGATTGGGCGCATTTCACGGTACACGCTTCACAGCACGTCGTTCTAACCATCAATGTGTCACGGATCATTCACCATAAAGCTGCGCAGTCGATGTGGACCATCATCATTTTGGGTGGGTTAAAGACAAACGAGTGTGCAAAGTCCACGCCTTGAAGGGACCAGCGCAGCTCCGGACACAAGTAGGCGGAGCCGGCGTAGGCCGCGTCCACGTGAAGCCACAGTCCCTCTTCAGCACCTGCAAAATGTGACCAGCCGGCCTGCAAAGTTACGCCCGCAAAACTCACCGGGAGGGAGGGAGGGACAAGAGAAAGACGTACACACTGGTCCCAATTCTGAGAGCGTGTCAAAGGCGCACGTCGCTGTGGTTCCCAAAGTGGCGCACAGCTGAGCAAATGAAACAATCAGTGGAGCGCCGCGCCACGCCACGCCACGCAGCTCCACTCCGACCTAAGTGAGTACCAGAAACGGGACCAGCCCTCTGCTCCTGTCCTCTCGTATGGCCCGCTTCAACGTCTCTCCTCTCAGCGACAGATGCTCGTCTGTGGCGAGGAATCGGATCTTGACCAGAGCGATCTGCGCCGCCTTTTCCACCGACGAGTGCGCCTGCCAACACGAGGAAACCTCACCTCACCGGACCGGACCGGACCGGCTTTTTCTTTCCCGCCTTTTGGCTCGCCGTCCGAGTTCTGACCTGATCCGAAGCGTAAGCCACTAATTTTGAATTCAGGACCGAGTCGTCCGTTTCGTGGTCCTGCTGGGCCTGCAGTGTCACAATTTGGTCTTTCCTGGCCGCCAGAAGAGCCACAAGTGTACTCTCACTGACGGAGCCCTATTTGCAGGGGGGGGGGGGGGGGGTGTCACACCACGGCTGCCCAGTCGGCCACCCGCCCCGCCGGTCGGCCACCCGCCGCGCTTACCTGGATGATGCCCCCTCCACGGCTGTCGCTGTGGTAATGCAGGAAGAAGTGCGGAAGGCCCACGGCTTTGCAAAGCCAGTCCATCACATTCATTTCCAACTCTGTGCACGCAACACAAAATGGGAAACGCCGCCACCACCAGCAGCGGCGGCGGCGGCATCAAGATTAGTTTCGGCCAAACATTTGGTGCAGACTCTTGTCCGAAAAAAGCATTCATATCAAAGTCGTCAGGCTTCTCGAAAGTCAAGGAGCATTCAAATGTACTCAGTCATGTTGTCCAGGTACCTAACGACAATGGGCTGGCTCAACAAAGCATTTACGGTCATCTTAAAAAATGGACCCATGGCCTTTTTTTTACCCCTGAAAAGACAAATATTGATTTTTATTTTGGGAGGGAGGGGGCAATATTAGAAGAAGATGAGGCTGTGCTAATGTTTTCCTCTCAAACGTAAAGCCATTTTGTGTTTGCTGGCCATCCAATTGTGGGTCCTCCTCACCCACGTGAAGCCAACACAGCTGATGGCGTTGGCCAGCATGTCGGCCAGCAAGGAGGGCCACGACGTCACATTGGGGAAGAAGGCGTGCATGTGCGGACTCTGCCAGTGAACCACCTGCGGGCGGCAAAGAAGTAAAGAAAGTCTTAGTCGCCAGCGAGCGGCGGCATCAATTGCGGGCGGATGGCGCCAGCGAGCGGCATCAATTGCGGGTGGACGGACGGCGGCATCAATTGCGGGCTCGGCGACACACAGCGGCCAAACTTACCCCCGGCATGATCACCTTCTCCACGTCATCAAAGATGCTCTGCCAGTCTTCGGGCTCGGCGGGCGCCGTGTCGGGAAGCAGTTCCCTCATGTAGCCCGGCTGGACGTCGGGAATGACGCGTCTCTGGCGGATGGAGCTCAAGTACTTTGTGATGTAGTCCACCAACTCCTTGCCTGCACGTCAGGGAAAGAGCTTGCGCCACCACAGCGGCGACAAGGCGCGACTCGTCCTTACCTCGGCGGTTGTATTCCTCAGCCTGCATCCTGGTGTGCGTGCGTGCTTGCGTGTGTCGGGCTGGGTGGGTGGCTGCGACGCTGCCTGCCTGAGCCGCGGCGTCTTCTTATAGCCGTGGCTGGCTGGCTGGCTGGCTGGCAGGCAGGCCGGCAGGCAAGGCCGCGCCCTCGACCGCCAGCCAATGCACACAACCGATTAATTATCTGTCATCCAGCTTGAAACAAATGTCTTCACCTTGTCATAACATTTGCAGAGGTGTCAAACTCATTTTGTCTCATGCCGGAAGGGTCATCAAAATTGCAAGCAATATCCATTTTTTCAAGTGAAAACCAGTTGTTGTCAATGCATAATTGGTCTTTGCGGGCCTGATCAAATGATGTGATGGGCCATACCTGGCCTTGGGTTTGACACCTACGTTGTCGACCCAAGATTGCAGCCAAAACAAAACAAAACAAACCTTCCTTGCGGCCAGCGCACACATCTAAATGTCCAAACACACTTGTTAAATGCAGCGTAAATGTTTTGGAACAACGACGTGGCCGCTTTGGTCGTTCACGACAAGGAGCGATGCGATGCGGAGGCGTGGCGAAAGCGCTTAACCCCCGCAGCCATTTTGCTCCTGCAGCGACGCCAGCGTCTTGCAAATATTTGTCAGCAAAGAATTCATTTGCGTGCAACACGGAAGAGGGTGCGACCTCCCTCCCGAGGCGCGCTTGAACTTGACTTCAACTTGAGACTGGCCGCAGTTGGAATTGCAAACACTCCAATGTGTCAATAAAGAAAGGAGAAATACGCAACAGCAATGTGTACGTACTCCTATTAATTGATACAAAGTGACTTAGTCAATCAGAACCACTGGCACGGCATACAGAGCTTTGTAACATAGGCACAGCTAGTGGGCCAGCCACCCTAGCAGAATTTCACTCCCTGTGATTTAGCACCAAACAACAGAAGCCACTTTGGAGGCGCAGATGGCTCATCTCCTAGCTGTGTCCAAAGGAAACAGTTGGGCAAGTTGGCCATTCCATTTTTGTTTTCCTCGCTCGACGACTGACAAAACGCAACCGAATCAATGAAATGACTGATTTGTCAAATGAATCATATCTTTGCTTATGATGAGCAGAAAAACAAAGTCAAAAGGCCCCTTACAAAGGTCTGCACCTTTGCTTTTGACGGGAGGGAGGGAGGGAGGGAGCTTTTTACAGCTCTGCTCTACTGGCGGTAGCACGGACAAAAGCAGTTGAAAAGCCCGATATATGCGCATCATCATCATCATCCAGGTATGAACATGATCAAGGTTAATTACAATGAATGAGCAAAGAATACATTGAGCGTGCTTATTGCTACAGCATCTATTTCTTTCATGAGCTCGGAAAAACGTAATTTCTTTATCATATTGCCATGGCATGTTTTTCCCAACATGATGCAGCCGGCTAGCTACACATGATCCAAAACGCCAGCTCGACTTTAGCGCTAGAGCACTTGAAAAAGCACCCTTGTTGGACATCAAGTCCAACCAATCGAAAGAGTTCATAGACGAATTTAGTCAGAGCGGACAAATCCAATGATGCCTTCCTTCTAATGGAAGGCTGTGGAATATTTCCACTGATTTGCGCAGCCAGCTGACTTTGTTTGGTCACTGTCTGTTTGAAGCTTGATGCCCACTGCTTTTCTCACCAGCAGCACAATGATGGATTGTAACCTGATACTTATTGGCAAAGCGTTTAGCACACACATTGCAGCTGAAAGGCTTCTCTCCGGTGTGCGTTCTCGAATGCCTTCTTAAATGTCCCTTCTGAGTGAAGGTTTTAGCACAAACGAAGCAGGCAAAAGGTTTCTCTCCACTGTGGGTTCTCGCGTGTTTTCGTAAGCTTCCCTTCTCCGAGAACCTCTGCTCACACACTGAGCAGGCAAAAGGTTTTTCCCCAGTGTGTGTTCTTGAGTGCGTTCTTAGATGTCCCTTTTCAGTAAATCTTTTCTCGCAGACCGAGCAGGCAAAAGGTTTCTCTCCCGTGTGTGTTCTTATGTGGGCCTTTAAATTGCAATGCTTCCGGAATTTGAAGTGGCAGACTGAGCAAGCAAAATGTTTTTCCTGAATGTTTGTCAAAGGGGCTCCTTGACTACAAAGCGAGCAGGCCAAAGCTTTTTCTCCAGTGTGCATTTTGAAATTGGACTTGGCTTCAAATGTTTTGTCACACTGAGAACATGTCCAGCGCATGTTGTCTGTCTGACATGAAATGCTGCCTCCATCATCCTCATGGTTATTACCAGAGTGCCAAATGTCGTGGCGGTGATCTGAAAGCGGAGCCAAGAGGCCGTCCGCATGGGATCTTCCAGGGTGGCCTTCAGGTGTCATAGAGCTGCGGCCGAGAGGCCCCGTCCCTCCGCCCTCCTCACGTTGAAGCCCCTCTTTGCCGGTCGGCGGCATCTCGGTGAGCTCCTCCTCCTCCTCAGCCTGAGGTGACTCTGGCTCCTGTTGACTGACGTCTGCCAGACACACACACACACAAGAAGACAAATCAATCAAATCTCCCATAGCTTTTGTTTGTAGCAGTCAGTGAAAAGAGTTGTCATGACTAGAAAGTGCCATTTGTGTTGAGGCCGCCCGCTTAAGAAGGCTTTTCGTGCAAACGCACAGAAGGATCAGGTGAACATCATTGACCATTGAGCTAGTTTTGCTGGAAATGAGTCACGTTTGGATGTGCATCATCTTCATTCGTCGATCAGGCTCTGATGGCCGTCTGCTCTGAGCCATCGGGCTCGCCCTCACCATCTTCACTTTTCACAACGATGCCAATGAACGGAACCTCCTGTTCTTCCTCTTTGACGTGAGGAAGCTGCAGCTCGAGCTCCCGTTCTTTCATGTGGGCAGGCTCTGGAGCCTCCCACTCCTCCTCTTTGACGTTGGCGAATTCCGAGTCGTGCCGCTCAGGACCGACATCTCCACCCGTGACGCCTGCAAGACACCGAAAGACATATTCTGGACAAGTCTTACTCTTGGTATAGTTTATGATGAGATATTCTTGATTGGTCCTCATCAAGGTGAGGCAGCTTTCAACAGTAAGCGAATAAATGATAAGATAAAAAGAAAATCAACTCCAAGAAAATAGTCTTCTATATCACATCAAGATAGATTTGACCAATGAATGACTTAACTAAATTCAAGGTCAAAGTTAGTAGCTGATATTTTGGCACAGGTGTGGCTATCCTACGTGCACGTTTCAGTAGTCTGTCTTTCTCCCCTTCAACAGACACGATTGATAGGATCAGCAAGTTCTGTAGGAGCCTGAGAACAATCCTGATCAGGATTTGAACCGCATGTCGGGCGGGCGGGCTTCATCAGCAACTAAACAAATGAGAGAGAGAGAGAGAGAGAGAGAGAGAGAGAGAGAGAGAGAGAGAGAGAGAGAGAGAGAGAGAGAGAGAGGGAGAGAGGGAGCTGAAGGAAACGAACCTGCAGTGTGCAACACGACTGGAGGATGCTGGAGAACCGCGTCCTGTAGTTGACCTTGATGCTCGTTCTCCTCATTTGTTCCACTCATTGTGCCCATTTTCACACAAACACTTTACGCGAACACTCTCAAGTGCCGCGGTTTTCCCAAAGGTGGCAAGGGAAGCCAGAGCCAGAGTCAGAGCTAGAGCCGGCCCTTTGGGAGAGAGAAACACTGGGCGGCTAATAAAAGCTAAGCTAAGGTCGGTAGAACGTGCGGCGACGGCGGAAGGAGGAGTTTATCCGGAAAGCACTCTTTCAAGTGTGACGTTTAACTCTGGTTAATCTACATCCATCCGCGCGCGACGAGGATTTAGGGCGTCCAAACTAGTGTTGATATCACGGAACCGCAACGTTGAGTTCCCGGTACTCTTCCATGCAACATCCGCTCGGAGAACTTCATAGCCTTGGCGTTACTGCCATCTAGCGGTAATAGCAGTACACAGCACATGGTCCTTCACCATCACAAGTCAAAACTTTGAACGGTCCCTAGAAGTATTATGACGAGGTATTTGGGTATTTGTTTCGATAAGATTTTTTTCTCTTCCTTCTACCCAGGTCCCCTTTGTTTTCCTTTTGGTAGACGCACTCACCGATCCTACGCAGTTTGTCCAAGTGGCCTGCCTTGAGGCGGAAGCGCCACCAAGGCGAGAATCCACGTTCCCGTCGAACAGCTGTTAGAAAACCTAAAGAAAGCAAATCAAAAAGACTTCTCGAAACACTACATTTAATTGCATTTAGAAAATGGCCATCATCCGCCCGGCCGGCCGCTCAGAGACTTTGATTGAGGAACGTGACGATTTCCACACTTTTGGGGCTGAGTCGGTTTCTCTTCCTGCTCACAAGTTCTCCGCATTTGGAGAAGACCTGCTCGCAAGGAAGCGACGACGCCGGCGTGCACAGGAAATGCTTGGCCAGCCGGAAGAGATGCGGGTAAACGTTGCGATGGCTCAGCCAGTAGGCCAGCGGGTCTTCCGCTCGCCCCAGGGGCGGGTCGCTCACGTAGCGCTGCACTTCCAGCGTGGCGTCCACCGAGGCGTTGCGCGACCGCCGCATGGCTTCCGAGGCGTCTCTGTCCAGGCTCTCCCAGAGGTCGATACCTGGCGCGGGTGCAAACAGGGTTAGGGTTAGCGTCGCCGCAGCGCTTTCGCCGTAGCGCTTTCGCCGTAGCGCTTTCGCCGTAGCGCAACTTTTGCCGTAGCGCAACTTTTGCCGTAGCGCAACTTTTGCCGTAGCGCAACTTTCGCCGTAGCGCAACTTTCGCCGTAGCGCAACTTTCGCCCTAGCGCAACTTTCGCCGTAGCGCAACTTTCGCCGTAGCGCAACTTTCGCCGCCGCCACTGTAGCGCTTTCGCCGCCGCCTTCGGGCAGAAGCGAGCGGCGATTTCACCCACCGGCGACGTTGGCCGGCGACGAGGGCGCCGACGCAAAGGGCCGCTCTTCGGCGGGCGCGCGCATGATGACCTGCGAGCACTGGGCCGCCAGGCGTTTGAGCGAGGTCTGCGCGCGCGCTTGATCGTAGAAGCCAAAGGTTTTGAATCTGGGATCCAGCAGGGTGGAGAGGGTCAAGGCCGTCTGGCTTTCCAGCGTGTCGAACCTTTCCTGCATGACGGAGAGCAGGTTGTGCGCCAGCTGCTTGGCCGTGGCGTGGCTGGTCTTTTCGTTGGCCTCGTGCAAGTGCAGCAGCAGCATTTTTGTGATGGGGATCACCTTGGAGGCCGACAGTCTCTTCTCCTGCGCCATCTCCAGGCTGGCCTGGTAGAAGGGCGCCAGCAGGTGCAGGCACGCGGCCGCTGTTTCGTGGTCCTGAGAGGACAGCGGCGGCGTTTCCAGCCCGGCGAGCGCCGCGCCCACGCACCGTCGCTGCTCCGAGAGGCGCTGGAGCATGAGGAAGGTGCTGGTCCAGCGCGCGTCCGCCTCCTGGACGAGCGGCGCGGCCGGAGCGTCCGTCTGCGCCTGCGCTTGTCTCAGCTTCTCTCTGGCGCCGGCGCTGCTCTTGAAGAGAGCCACCAGGCGGCGCGCCCTGCCGCGGAGCTCTTGCAGGCCCGCCGTGGCGTCCAGAGCCTTCTTGACCACCAAATTGAGCGAGCGGGCAAAGCAGAGCGCGTGTCTCAAATTGAGATCGCGCACCGAGGCCACCATATGGGGCGCCGCGTCGGTCACGATGGAAGTCACCTTGCCCTCGATGGCCCACTCCTCCATGAGCGCCGTCAAGCTGTCGGCCACGTGACCGGACGTGTGCGATTGCGGCAGAGGCCGCACGCCCAGAAGCACCGTGGCCACTCTCATGGCCTGGTCCAGAAAGTGGCAGGTCACCGCCAGGCAGGCGTCCGCCCCCACCGAGCTCCACGTGTCGGCGGTCAGGCTGACGGCTTCGGCCTGGCGCACGGCCGCCTCGGCCTTGCTCCGCTCCTCCTCGTATTTCTCCAGCACCATCTTCTTGAGGGCCCGTCTGGACGGGAGCACGTAGGCGGGATCCAGCGACGCCACCAGCGCCTTGAAGCCGCAGTCGTCCACCACGGAAAAAGGTTGCCAGTCTTTCACCACCATGTTGGCCAGCGCTTCGTCCAGCTCCTGCTTGCGGCCCGCTGAATGGCAAGACAAATAAATGACGGACGGACGGGCAAAGGTGCTCAGCTCGCCGCCCTTGGCCAAAGCGCTGGCTGGCTGGCTGGACTCCACTCACTTGCGGTGACCTGTTTCAGAGCGGGTCCGTGCCTGGCCGTGTAGTGCCTCACCATGGACGACGTATTGCCGTGGTACTTGAGTTCGGCCGAGCACACCAAGCACCGGACCTGGGCGGAAGTGCGTGTTAAAAACCGAGTTCAACTTCCTAGCTCGGCTCCTCCGTGTCGACGTTGGCACGCTGGCTGGCTGGCTGGCTGGCTGGCAGGCACGTACCTTATCGGGGGTGATCAGACTGAAGTATTCCCACATGTCCGAAGAACGACCTCTCTTCCTGTCTTGCTCCATAATGATCAGAGAGATGTATGTCATCAATTTGTCAACAACAACTCAAGAGCAACAACGCGAGCAAATTGCGCAACCGATTCCGAAAATGAAGCGGTTGCTGCTTCATACGTCACGTGTCACCTGCTTGGGCAAACGAGCTCAACAAACCTGCTCCGTGGAGCGCAACTCGGGCGTCCAGGAGTTGCGTCTCCTTCTCCTCTGTAACGCCGCCACAAACGTCCTCCTCGTACTCTTCCTCTTTAACTCCGCAAACTTCCTCCTCGAACTCTTCCTCTTTAACTCCACAAACTTCCTCCTCTTTCACACGTTTTGCACACATTGTGACGCACGCGATAAGCAGCACACTGAGCGCTGTGCTGAGAAGAAGAAGAAGAAGAAAAGAAAAACAACCGAAAGGCGTCTCTGCGTTAGCGGCTATCTAGCTAAGCTAGCTAAGCTGAATTGAGAATGCACCGAGACGACTTGAAGCTGACACCAACTTTTCATCAAGAACCTTTTTGTGGTGAGGATAGTGGTGAAGGAGGATGCTTCGGTCTGTCTACCGCGAACAGGAGACGAAAATCAGCTGCGCTAGCAACATTTTGCGGCAATGCTCACTCACGGCTGCTCCCGACTATGCCCCGCGTGCGTCATGTCGCATAGTCCGACGTCACTTCCGCATAGTCCGGCGTCACTTCCGCATAGTCTTTCCGTCACTTGCCAGGCGGCGACTCGGATGTCGGTTGACTTTTGGGCTTTTTACTACTTTGGTATTGATTGATTTGTTCATTGTTACAGCGGCCGCCCAATAAAGTGCTGCCTTGGCGATGAAGACTTCTGAGCAATTGCTTTGATCTGACCGCAACCTGAAATGCTCATCGCCATTCAACACTTTCGAGGGGCATTACCTAGCAACCAACCAACCAACATATGACTCCGCGTGGAATAGCAAAGAGCACCGACCTACATCAAGCCAGTCGAAAATGGGGATTTTGACATGGCCTATCTCTCTTAAGTCAACTCACTTCATTCCTTCCCAAACGAACATCACTGCTTTATCATCGCAGATTGTACATCAAAAATCTGAACACCTCGGACTGAAAACAAGTTGATTGATTTAGATTGCATCTGTGCGTGTGTGTGTTCTTTTTTTCTTCAAACATGCCTTTAAACAGTGGTATAACATTTTAATGGTTGAAAAGTCACAGACTGGCTACATTGCAACTGACAGGTTTCTCGCTAGTGTGTCTTCTTGAATGTCTCATGAGATTTCTCTTCACAGAGAATCTTCGACCACAAACTGAGCAGGCAAAAGGTTTCTCTCCAGTGTGTGTTCTTGTGTGTGTTGTTAAATTTGCTTTGATGGAGAATCTTTGGCCGCAAACTGAGCAGGCAAACGGTTGTTCTCCAGTGTGTGTTCTTGTGTGTGCTATTAAATTTGCTCTCTGAGTGAATCTTTTATCACAAAGGGTGCAAGCAAAAGGTCTGCCACCAGTGTGCGTTCTAGTGTGTGCTGTCAAAGTGTTACTTTGAGTGAATCTTCGGCCACAAAAAAGGCAGACAAATGGTTTCTCCCCTGTGTGTGTTCTTTGGTGTGTTGCTAAATCTCCCTTTCTCGAGAATGTTTTAGCACACACTGAACAGGCAAAAGGTTTCTCTCCCGTGTGCGTTCTTGTGTGTCTTTTCAGTGAGGACTTGTAAAAAGATTTGTCGCAATGTGAACATTTTGCATACTTTTTGTCAATGTGAAATGGCATGTCCGCATGAGCGTGTTCCTCATCATCAGTTTCAGAAGAGTGTGACGTTATGTCATCACCGTCCGAGAGGGGAGCCAAGGGGCTGTGGGATGGTGCTCCTCCACAGTGGTCTCCATCACCTTCTGCTGTCAGGGGTTGAGGTGTGCTGCTGCTGCTGCTGCTGCTGCTGCTGAGCATGCTGCTGCTGCTGAGCATGCTGCTGCTGCTGAGCATGCTGCTGCTGCTGAGCATGCTGCTGCTGCTGAGCATGCTGCTGCTGCTGAGCATGCTGCTGCTGCTGAGCATGCTGCTGCTGCTGCTTGACGGCTCTGTCCCTCTGTTCTCCTCACTTTCACAGTTGTCTTCACCTTCAATCTTGACAACGACAAAAGTCAATGGAAACTCACTGACGTCTCCCCCCTGCTCTTCCGCTTTGAAGTGTGGCTGCTCTGAAATACAATGGAGGATGCTTTATTGATTCAATACCACAAATAATCTATAAATAAGTATTAGCTTTGAATAACAAAAGTGCTCTGTTTCATTCTGTCAGCACACTCATGGAAAATCATGAAATGAGTATACCGAAAGATTTATTAAAGACAAATAATTCAATATATTTTTTGTTCTTTGTACCACTCTTGGCTAAACAAACAGGAATAAACCTGTTGAATAGAATTTTAAAAAAAATAAAGTATCAGTCTTGTCTAAAAGAACATGAATAAACTAGTTAACATGAAAAGTACCATAGCTGAAAGGACTGAGAGTTGCTATAAAAGCTTTGTCCATCTAATTTCTTTCAATCAGAACAAATTTGCAATTTATCAGACGTGTGTAGACTTTCTACATCCACTGTAGATAATATCAACTAATAAATGATCAGGCTGGATCTGGAAGAAAATAAATAAATAAATGAACATACAAATACACAAATAAATAAGAATAATTGTGGTATTTGAGGGTGAGGGCTCAAGGGGGGAAAGGCGATTGGAGTAAATAAATAAAGCTACTCGCTTGAGTTAAACCTGTCAATCAAAGTACCGCTGTAATACAGACTGCTGCATAAAATGTGAAAATACGTACAGCATGTCAGTGATTGTGATTATTCCAACAACAACAAAGTCAATTGGTGAGAGTACAAAAAGGAACAAACCTTTTCCGTGGAACTCAACTCGAGACTTCTTGCAATGTGCATGCAGCCATTGTCGCTCGTTCGCCTCTTTTGAGCCACAAAGTTCCTCTTCATAATCTTCTTCTTTCACACATTCGGCACACATTTTCACACGATGATCACAAGTTCTTTACATTCACATTTGGTCTCAAATTAGCTTCGTGATGCTAACAAACGCGCGACTGTTACCCCTGGCTAGCAAGCTAGCTACGCTATGTTAAATGGAGAATGTTCAATGTGCATCGAGAGGACTTTATCCGGCCACGAAGACTTACTTAAGGATTTTTACTCCCCTAAAGATTTCGATGCGTTCTGCAGAATTTAGGAAGTTATTTATCGTAGCCCGTTTGGTTAGCCGCACCGCAGCAGACAAGTGCGACGAAGTACGGCAACTCCGCTTGGTCGAACTTAATATGCATCACAATGCTGAGAGTAGGGATATATTTTTTCATCGAAATTGGACCGAGTGCGCAGTTGGAACATTGCGCCTAGTAAGAAAATGCGTCATCAAACACTTGCGTTTGCCGATGGTGAGTGAGCAGTTTGTGCTATTTGCCGTCATCACCGCTAGATGGCCGTATTGCGTCGGCCAGGGTGTTGTGTGACGGGACGTTACGTCACAAAAGAGACGGAAGTATAAACATTCGGATGACATGATTTTGGAACATACTAAGAACGCGACACAGGACTTCCATCACTCCTTGACGTAATCTCCAAAGACATATATCATGATCGTTACTTGAATCAGTCTAAACTCGTGTCAGCGCACGTTGAAACTTCCCGAGAGCTTAGCTTAGCTTAGCTTAGCTCGCTAGCCGCTAACAAAGAGACGGGCGTGTGAGCGAGACCGTCTGTGAGTGTCAAGTGTTGTTGATTGTCGTGTGAAATGTGTGCTAAACGCGTCAAAGAAGAAGATTACGAGGAAGAAGTTTGTGAAACCACAACAAGGAACAGGCGAAAAGGTCAACAACCGGATGGTGTTTGCAAGAAGCCTCGAGTTGTGTTCCACCGCAAAGGTTGCGTCACTTGACTTACTCACTCCTTTCTCTTTTCCATCATGACGACTGACCGCGTTTTGCGTTTACAAATGATTGTGCACTCCAGCGGTAGCTTGCTTAAAAATCACCTGATGAGTACGTGTCAAAGTGTGAGAATAGTCGACCGAGTGCCCAGTCGTGCTGTGTCCTACCGCGTCGAGAGAGATCAAATTGCATTCCTTGGGTTTTGAGGTGGTTCATTCCACACGGACAGGGCATTTACAGAAAATCGACAGCCGCGAGCGTCAAATAACACGGAGCTTCGTCCACATTGTGTTTGGTTTGATTGCCTGTAAGTGGGGTGCGACAGCTAATTCGAGGTCACGGTCACAAACTCCTTTGTAACGATTGACAATGGAGTCGTCTGTTGTGAGAAAAAGAGGGACTTTCGCTGTTGCCCATCCAGACGGATTTACAAAGCGGCGTCGCTTCATTTCCAATTTTGAATGACGTCCACCTGGCAAATGACTCGATACAGCTTGTCCAGCCCGATTCAAAATGTCACTGGCTCAGTTGGATCTGCCAGACACAACTGCGTGTTTAAAGCCTCGGCAATCGTCTTCTTGCGTCCTGCAGACTTCACGGAGGAGGATCTTCATGTTGAGCGGCGGGAGCCCGACCCGCCTCACCTCAAGGAAGACGACAAACGGGAGGAGGAGATCAGCGCCTTTCCCTTGACCGATGTCATCGTCAAGAGTGAAGAAGGTGATCCAGAGCACGGGCGGAAAACCTTTTTGCCTCACAATCATGAGACGGCTCGTTATGTCACGCTCCCGACTTCAGACGTACGGTATTCAAAAGTGCGGAACGCAAAGAGGAAGTGTGAGCTGCTTCCAGATAGATTGAATCACAAAATGATGCAACTCAAAAGTTTCCATTCAAACAGACTGTGTCAGAAGGAAAGTTGCTTTTGACGACACAGTTTCTCACTTGAAGAGTCAAAGGTGTAAGTACGTGACACAAAAGGACGGGATCTGCCATTGATATTGTTCTGCTTTGGAATCATTTTAGTACCACCCGACCAAACCTTGTTGTTTTGCTCACCTGAAGCAGAAGATGAAGAGGCCCCCCACAATCAAGCGGAAGACCTGCTGCAGTCTCCTGGCATGAAAGAGGAGGAGGAGGAGCACGTCAAAGAGGAGGAGGAGCATCTCACCGCTTGGCCGTTGACCTCTGACCCTCTGAAGAGTGAAGGTGATGAAGTTCAGAGTGGGGAGAGCAGAGGGGCGGAGCCTCCAAGCAGCAGCAGCGGCGGCGGCTCAAGTCAACAAGTGACAGCAGAGGGCGATGGAGCGTCACAAGCAGACGGCCTCTTGGCTCCACTATCAGTGTGCGATGATGACGATGAAGAGTCTGACGCTGATGTGACATTTCACACTGGCAACAAGCGCTGCAAATGTTGTCAGTGCGGTAAAACGTTTGCTGACAGGTGGGTTTTGAAACGACACGTGAGAATACACACTGGCGAGAAACCTTTTGCCTGCTTAGTTTGTAATCAAAGATTCTCCTATAAAAGTCATTTGACAAAACACACAATCACACACACTGGAGAGAAACCTTTTGCCTGCTCAGTTTGCGGTCAAAGATTCTCCGTAAAGAGAGACTTGAGGAATCATGCGAGAATACACAGTGGGGAGAAACCCTTTGCCTGCTCGGACTGTGGTCAAAGGTTCTCTCTGAAGGGCAACTTAACTATACACTCAAGAACGCACACTGGAGAAAAACCTTTTGCCTGCTCGCTTTGCAGTCAACGATTCTCTCATAAGAGTCAACTGACAGTCCACACGAGAACTCACACGGGTGAGAAACCTTATGCATGCACTATTTGTGGTCAAAGTTTCTCTGAGAACAGAGATTTGAGAGAACACCTCAAAACACACACTGGTGAGAAACCTTACGCATGCACAGTTTGCGGTAACAGCTTTTCTTATAAGGGACATTTGACAATACACACAAAAATTCACACTGGGGAGAAACCTTTTGCCTGCTCAATTTGCGGTCAAATATTCACTCGAAGAGACGAGTTGACAAAGCACACACCAACACACACGCGCTAGAGAATGCTTTGACCTGCCGAGTGTCTGCGTGTGGAACGTTGGAAACCTCAATGTTGCCCCTCCCTCCCTCCCTCCCTCCCACTCTCGTACTGCGACCAGCTTTACCTAACGTGCAACAAAAGCAATAAACAGTTGGACTGAAAAATGCATGAAATGAATGCAAAAAGGAAATACGTATTTTGCGAGAACACCCAACGCGGCAATCGTCTTGTCATTGAGTGTACATTTGAAAGTAGAAAGCATCGTAAGGGTCCAACCTTTACCGCTCTCAAGTGTCCGTCTGGGATTCAGCGTGAGCGAGGCCTGCGTTTCTCTCTCAGGTCAAGTCCAGCGGATTTCTGTCGGCCTTTGTCGCAGGAAATAAAAAAAGGGCTCAAAAGGCTTCACGGCGTTTGTTGACAAATATGAACAACATGTAAGCCCCAGGAGGCCAAGAAAAGTCCCAACGAAAATAAAGAAATACCTCCAGAATTGTCACCGAGTTTTGACGCTCAGTATTGGTTTTCTTGTGCCACTTGTAACTATTAAGACGCCTTGCCAAAAGGTCAACATTCGACTCATCAGTCGGAAGAATAGAGCGGTCGCCTTTCTGTTCTTTTTGCTCACAGTGGTTCTTGTCCTGGATGGATGGATGGATGGATGGATGGATGGATGGATGGATGGATGGATGGATGGATGGATGGATGGATGGATGGATGGATGGATGGATGGATGGATGGATGGATGGATGGATGGATGGATGGATGGATGGATGGATGGCTTGCATCGCCGGCTGGCTGGCTGGCTGGCTGGATGGATGGATGGATGGATGGCTTGCATCGCCGGCTGGCTGGCTGGATGGATGGCTTGCATAGCTGGCTGGCTGGCTAGCTGGCTGGCTGGCTTCCTCCTGGAAGATGTTTTGCCCTGCTGGGAAGGCTCGCCACTTCTGGACGTTTTCCCATACTCGCCTGGAGTCGGACTGCTGACTTGATTGCGATCAGAAAAAAGGAACTCAGCTTTTCCATACGTCCAATTCTCTGCGGTTCATTCATGACTGAAGATTGGGTGAAAGTGTTTTTTTTTTTTCCATCACTAAAATGGATGTTTCACTTTGTAGAAAATCTGCACACACCAAAATCATTTCAACATGTGACAGCAAATACCTCTTTGTGGTTGTCAGGATGAATTTTGGACACGCGGTGACACACAACCCCCACGCACACACACACGCTGGAGTGGCAGCTCAAAGTGAAGGAGCACCGTTTGAGTGCTAAACAGGAAGCGTTCAAGGAACTCACCAGAGGACCTTGAGTCGACTTTTGACAGAAGTGACTCAGTCGCACGACACCGTGCGCTTCTTCACTCGCCCAGTTTATTGATTGAAAATCAGCTCGTTTCCAAGCGGCCTGGCTTTCTTCCGTTGGGTCAAGAGCGAGCGTCGCTCTTCTCACCGGCACACCTGTGTCGCTTCACCTCGCGCTTGACATAAAAGCTTTTGTCACACACGCTGCACTTGAACGGTTTCTCACCAGTGTGCGTTCGAGCGTGCGTGGTTAGATTTTTCTTCTCCGTAAATGGTTTGCCGCATACGGAGCAGACAAAAGGCTTTTCTCCCGTGTGCGTTCTGGTATGCATTGTCAAATCTCCCTTCTGAGTGAATCTTTTCCCACAAAAGGAGCACGCAAAAGGTTTTTCTCCAGTGTGCGTTCTCGTGTGAATGGTTAAATTTGTGTTTTTAGCAAATCTTTTACCACACACGAAGCAGGCAAAGGGTTTCTCCCCGGTGTGTGTCCTTATGTGCATTGTTAAATTTGTCTTTAACGAGAATCCCTTACCGCAAAGCGAGCAGGCAAAAGGTTTTTCTCCCGTGTGGCTTCTCGTGTGTCTTATCAAGAGTGACTTTCGATCAAAGCTTTTGTCACATTGTGAACATTTGACATGTTTTTTGTCAGCGTGACTCCACAGATCACCTTTTGCGTGTTGAGCAACATCAGTGTCCCGGGAGCGCGACGTGGCGTCGTCACTCTCCGAGCGTGGCGCTACGAGGCTGTCCGATCGGCGGCCTCCCGCGGGGTCGTCTTCGCTCTTCACGATAATGGTCAAAGGAAAGGCGGTGACGTCCTCCTCCTGCTGCTCTTCTTCTTCTTTCATGTTTGAGGGCTCTGCTTCCCGCTGCTGCATCCCGGAGGAGCTCCACGGCTTCTGCTCAAGATCTTCTTCACCCACGTCTGCTGGGCACAACACGCACAAGTCAAGCCTTGCTCCTCAAGCCTCACCTCCGGGGAAAAAGCCAAGTATTTACTGCTGTGAGTTCAATCCAACGGGCCTTGTACATGAACTGTATCGAGCCATTTGAACTTAATGTAGCGCGGGTGGTCGGTCTCCCAATGAATGAAGCAAGAAGAAATGAAGTTGACAAGGTTTATTAGTGACACGTTACGGGACAAACAGAGAAAAGATTCACGAGGTTGATCCGCCTTTACAGGACCCAAGCGCGGCGGCGGCCTAACCGAAACAACAAAACGAGAACTAAGAACAGCAGGCAACGGTACACCTGAGCAACTGTAAAAAGCAAACACGTGTCCCTAAACAGTTGAAACTCCATTTTAATATGGAACGCTTAGAAACATGAGAATAGCGCCTACCTGAAGTGTCGCACACCCAAACCCAGTCACTCGCACGCGAAGCCTCGACCACTAATCCACCCTGTCATATAAAACACATTGACCAGACGATAATCATTCCAGAGGGAAAAAAAACAACCACTGAAATACAAAAGCAATCATTACCAGATTGGCAGATGGCGTGCGCCCAGCAATCTCCCTGGGCACCCACCCACCGGAACTTGCCACTTCACGGTAACTGGGGACTTCCTATTTATACCGGAAATGCCCTGTCCAACAGCGCCCTCCTGCGGTGCCACAGGGAGGGTCGCACTTGAGCGTCTCCAGCTACTCGTCCGTCGTTCATCACACCCGTTGCGAGCCACCGGCCGGCTGCGAGCCACCGGCCGGCTGCGAGCCACCGGCCGGCTGCGAGCCACCGGCCGGCTGCGAGCCACCGGCCGGCTGCGAGCCACCGGCCGGCTGCGAGCCACCGGCCGGCTGCTCCTCCTCCGCGTGTGTTCTGGTGTGTCGTCTTAAGTGGCCGTTCTCGGCGAATCCTTTGCCGCAAAGTGAGCAGACAAACGGTTTCTCTCCCGTGTGGGTTCTCGTGTGCCTGGTGAGATGGCCGCTCTCGTTGAATCTTTTGTCGCACACTGAACAGGCAAAAGGTTTTTCTCCGGTGTGCGTCCTCGCGTGTTTGGTCAACTCGGCCCGCTGGGAGAACCTTTTGCCACAAAGTGCGCAGGCAAATGGCTGCTCTCCGGTGTGTTTCCTCGTGTGCATTTTTAAAAGTCCATTCTCACGGAACATTTTGCCGCAGAATAAGCAAGCGAATGGCTTCTCTCCGCCGTGTCTTTTCATGTGGATGGTTAAATTCCCGTTGGTTGAGAATCTTTGGCCGCAAAGTGAACAGCCAAAAGGCTTTTCTCCAGTGTGGGTTCGGGTGTGCGCTTTCAACGTGGTCTTTCGGTTGAAGGTTTTCCCACAAATGGAGCACGCAAAGGGCTTCTCTCCAGTGTGCGTCCGCGCGTGTCGCGTTAAACGGGCCTTTTCGGAAAACCTTTGACCGCAGAGTGAGCATACAAATGGTTTTTCCCCAGTGTGTGTTCTGATATGTCTGGTTAAGCGGGCCTTTTCCGAGAAGCGTTGGCCACAGACTGGGCAAGCGCAAGGTTTTTCTCCCGTGTGCGTTTTGGAATGTTTGGTCAAACCTTCTTTCAGAGTGAATCTTTTACCACAAACGGAGCAGACAAAAAGTTTCTCTTCCGCATGCGTTCGCGTGTGTTTGGTCAAATCTCCCTTGTGACCAAATCTCTTCCCGCAAACAGAGCAGACAAAAGGTTTTTCTTCAGCGTGTGTTTGTGTGTGCCTTGTTAAAAGTGAATTCAGAGTGAAGCTTTTGCCACACACTGAGCAGGCAAACGGCTTGTCTCCCGTGTGTGTGCCGGTGTGTATCTTCAAATGGGTCTTTTCGGAGAAGCTTTTACCGCAGATTGAGCAGGGAAAGGGTTTCTCTCCATTATGTCTTTTTGTGTGCCTTGTTAAATGTTCTTTTCTGGAGAAGCGCTGATCGCAAACCGAGCAGGCAAAAGGTTTCTCTCCGGTGTGCGTCGTGTTGTGTGCCGTTAAATGTGCCTTGAGAGAGAAGCTTTTACCACACAGGGAACAACTAAATGGTTTTTCTCCAGTGTGCGTTCTCAAGTGTCTTTTCAACCTTGACTTGTAGACAAAGGTTTTGTCACACTGAGAACATTTCACACGTGGGTTTTTGTCAGTCTGACCGGTCACGTCACGTCGAGCGCGTCCATCGTCGTCATGGTAAGAAGAGTGCGAGGTGGCGTCGTCACTATCTGATTGCGGGGCCGACGCGAGACGGTTTGATCCTCCGCTGTGTTCTCCCTCACCTTCCTCAAACTTCACACTGACGTCAGTCAACTGAAACGTGGTGATTTCATCCTCCTGCTCCTCCTCCTCCTCCTCTTTAATGTGACACGGCTTGGGCCACTCCTCCTGCTTGATGTGGAGTGACTGCAGCTGCTGCCGCCGCCAAGAACCGAGATCTCCTTCCGTGACATCTGCAGGACACAAGACACATTTTGCTAAAGTCTCCTGTTGTGACTGATGGTGTGTCTCATTGAGTCGCCAACAGAAATAATCAATATAACTGCTCTACTGTCATTTCAAAGCAGAGTTTTGCAACAAATGAAAAAAAATCCACACCAACACCTCCATTTCTCTAGAAGCCATCAAATAAGTTCATTTAGATTTAGTTAAGCGTATTACATGACATGTTTGATCAACGGAAATTGGACCAGTTCATGTCTCACCGTCTGGCTAGCTGTCGTACATTTTAGGCTTTTGATTCCATGCGGACATTGATCGATTAAAAAAAGCAATCGCACAGTTCAAATGCCAATCAAGGCTTTGGCCACCAGGAGGTGCACATGAGGCTTTCCAGTGAGATGGAAAGCATTAGCCGCGTTAGCACGTCCGCCTTTGCGGTTTCCATTCCGGCTCTGGCCTTCCTGTGTGCACTTTGCGTGTTCCCCACGTGCCTGCGTGACTTTCCTCTGGGTGCTCCGGTTTATTCCCCAAAAACATGCACGGTAGCCCGACTGAGCGCGCCAAATTTTCCGTTCGTCTGTGAGTGCCTTGAGATTGTCTGGCGACCGATTCGGGCTGACCTGAAGGCAGGCAGCTGGGATGGGAGGGGATGGGATGGGACGGGACGGCACGCACGCGACCCTCGTGAGCAAAAGACCAATGAATCGTGAACCGACCTGCTGCGTGGACCACAAGTGGAGTCTCGTTGAAAACGGCGTCGTCGGGCAGTTGACCTCGCCGCTCCTTTGTTGCACAAAGTCCCTCCTCGCACTGCGCTGCCCCTCTTGAACACATTTTCACACAACGATCCAACACTTTACACTCACTTGATCTTCCCTTGCCTATGCGTCTAGGCGAACGTCTGTCTTTGTAAGCGGCTAACTAGCTCAAATAAGAGAAGCTAGCTAGAGAAGCTTGGACGTGTACTGAGGCGAGATGATCCGCGCGCGTACGAAAAGGTCACAAACGATGTCTAAGTTCGGACGGACGTCCTGTGTCGACGCTTCAATCCGCCCAATTCGAACTTGGGTAGAGGAATGAAGCGACCAGTGTGTGGCCACGTCGGAAAAGCAAAGCAAAGCAAAACCGAAATAAATAATTCCGAACCGGAAGTAGTTGAGCGGCGGAAGTTGAACCACTCGGGACGGTGTCTCCATCTTGCGGTCGTCATTTAGACACTCACCCGCGAGACTTGGCTTCCGTGTACGTAGAACAAAAGAGATGCAATACTGAATAAGATGTAGGGGGGACGGGAACGGATGACTTCCAAGTCTTTTGACGACTTCTTTGAATGGCTAGGTGCCAATGCAGCCACGTCCCTGTCACGTGACTTGCGCTCGAAGGCCAAAAATGTTCAACAGGAAAAATAGTCAAGACGCACGATTGATTATTTCATTTGTTCAACAGGAGTTGACGAATATTTCAAGTCAGAAAGCCGACTTCCACACTTAGTGTAGAGTTGCAAACATGCTCACACATCACCCCAAAAAATCAATCAATCAATCAATCTAAGATGTCATGCACACTCAGAAGCAAGAAAAAGATCGGTACGTGGATCTTGACCGCATCTCCGTGCTCTTTGGTCAGTAGTTTGGTGCCTGAGCTCAGACTAGGAGCCAGTTGCAGAGGAGGGACGTCTCCCATTCCCCCACCGTACACTCTTCCAGCGACTCAAGTTGGACATCCAATTGACCGCTGCACGTTTGTGTCTCTTCACGTCAATCTTATGAAAGAATCTCTTGCTCCACACACTGCAAGTGAATGGCTTCTCTCCAGTGTGTTGCCTTGTGTGCGTGTGACTTACTAAACGTCCCTTCCTTGAGAATCAATCTTTTCCCACAAACCAGGCATGGAAAAGGTTTGTCTCTCGTGTGTATTTTTGCGCGCCTCGCCAATTGTCCTTTCAAAGAGAAGCTTTTCCCACAAACTGAGCAGGTCAAAGCTTTCTCTCCGGCCCGGCCGCTGTGTATTCTTGCGTGCGTCGTTAAATTGTGCTTTCCCGAGAAGCCTTTCCCACAAACTGAGCATGGAAAAGGTTTTTCCCTAGCGTGCGTTTTTTCCTGCACTCTTAAACTTGTCTTTAAAAAGAATATTTGACCACAAAGTGAGCAGGCCAAAGATTTCTTCTCTCCGGTGAGTTTTCTTGTGTGGATTGTTAAACTTTCCGTTTGAGAGAAGGCTTCGCCGCAAATTGAGCAGGCCAAAGGTTTCTCTCCGGTGTGTTTTCTTGTGTGGATTGTTAAACTTTCCGTTTGAGAGAAGGCTTTGCTGCAAATTGAGCAGGCCAAAGGTTTCTCTCCTGTGTGTGTATATTTGTGTGCGCCTCGTTCAATGTCCCTTAATGTCGAATCTTTTCGGACAAACTGAACAGGCAAAAGGTTTTTCTCCAGTGTGCGCTTTGGTGTGCGTTGCTAAACTTTGCTTTCCAAGGAAGTGAACAGGCGAAAGGTTTCTCCCCAGTATGTATTTGGGCGTGTGTCCTTACTTGTCCTTTGTGAGTGAATCTTTGCCCACAAAGTGAGCAGGCGAAAGCTTTGGCGTTCTCATGTGTAATTCCATTTGGAACTCACATTCCGTGCTTTTGTTGTCATCGGTGTGGCAAGTCACATGACTTTGTAGTGTTCATCTTCCTCAGTTTGGGGAGAGTGCGTGCGACGTCATGTCGTCGTCGTCCGACAGTGGGGCTAAGAGGCCGTCTGCTCGTGCTCCTCCGTCACCTTCCGTTGCGTTTCTGCTACTTGTAAGCTCTGCCCCTCCGCTGTCCTCACTTCCATCTCTTCAGGGGGCTAAAGGTCAAAGGCCACTTGATGTCATCCAATTCTTCTTTAATGCAAGAACTAGGTGGGCCCGCTTCCTCCTCAGTAAAGTGTAGAAGCGCTTCTTCTTCCTCCTTAACATGAAAGTCGTCCTCCTCCTCGATGTGGGGAGACTCGGGCTCCTGTAGCTCGGGATCGAGAGCTTCACTGATATCTGTGGGACGCAAGAAGACAAATACT